>NC_041383.1:785588146-785597312 GCF_002162155.2 Triticum dicoccoides
TATTATTGTCTAGTTGGCCAAAGGGCGGTTGAATTTAGGATTTGGGGGGAATTTGGGGGGGGGGAGGGAGGATTTTTGCGCGGTGGGCGGGGGGAGTTTGGCGCATGGTCGATTTCTCCAAGTGCATTCCCACGTGTCAATGAAGAGGCAAGACGAAGTGTGTTCCTTTTGTGTGAGCCCGTGTGCAGGATCGAACGTGTGTGGGGTGCAATGCGACCGCGATAGGGGTGCCGTGAGTGTACCACCTTTTTCCTTTTAAACTAGGTGCTTCGCCCCCTCAAAAAAAACTTGCTTCTTCGCCCGATCCATCGATACTACTACTATTAATCCGGTAATCCCGACTAAAACGGCACGGCCGGGTCTTTTCCCGCGCGATATGCTGGGAGGTTGGCTTAGTTGGTTTTTTTAGGACAAGTAATGCTACACCTATGTAATCTCAGTTACGTAATTAACATAATGTGAAATGTGTGAGCTGTTGATTGTACATTGGGGGGAGGGAGGGGCCCACCATCATGAAAAAGGGGAAGGAGAGAGAGAGGCAATTTACGTTAACCCTTTCGTAGGTTCCCATAGATGTAGAAAGATGTGAAATGTGTGAATGTGTAGTGGATGTACTATTGGAGTGCCTAAGATAAATTGTGTATGTATAGGCCCTATGTGTTTATTTCCTTCGCATGTTAGCTTTGTCTCGGTTCAATAAAAAGCAGAGTTGGTGATGATGGTGTGCCTGTCATCCTGCAATATGGGCCATCCGATCTATATCTAACGGATAGGAAGGAAACTATGACAATTTACCCGCACTCCTCTCCACATTTGCAGATAAGACCTTCCCTCATTCATCATTTTCTCCCACAAGATCTTGATGTTACGTGCAACACACGGGCATCTTGCTAGTACTCCTACAATATACTATATTATTATGAAAGTTCATATACACCAGCCAAGATTAATGCAAACACGGCAGATTTTCATTACATTTCGAACTTTTATAGGACAGAAAAAATAAAAGAAACCCGACCCTAAACCTATTATACGGTAGCGACCGACGTCCTCCATCTGCGATCTCTACGTACAAGGGTGGGGTTCAAGACCCATGAAGTGAAGGTGCGGTCTCCGGCGAGGAAGAGTAAAACACGGGATACGGACCGGCCAGTTGGCACACCATGCTCTGCCGCCTCCCATGCCCTACTCATACTCGGAGGAGTCCCCGACCTCGGTGGTGTTGGACGGCAGCAAGTAGCACGCGTGGCTAACAGTGCTCCCGTTGTCGGCCGCCAGCGTGGCCACCGCTTGTGTGGTTGCGTCCGCGTCCGGCTATGCTGCTATTGCGTCGCAAGAGGCGACTTGAGCGAGGGCGGCGACCTCGAGCTTCATCCCCAAAGACAAGCTCTCTCGTAGAGCGTTCGTGCTTGCGGTCATGGCAGATGTGATGCCAGGTAGGAGGACGATGCGCTATGGTGTGGAGGTTAGCCGGCCATTGCCGCTTTAAGTAGCGCATTCCGGTGAGGCCAAGCGTCCGGGTGCATCATTACGTCACTGGAGTTGGTTCCTCGGGCACCGAGCCTCTTAACGATGGCATACGGATGGACGACATGAATGCGGGCAGCTGGCGCCGGCTGGAGACGCACCACGCGACGGCGCAAGGGATGAGGGTTTTTGGTGTGCCAGGGTAGTCAGCTGCGGTCGTGGCATGTTGGAGATGCCCTTTGCTCACATGTGATCCCCGCATGTCATTGAAAAAGAAAGATGACCCGACATGGTCTCAGGTCCTGGGGATGCAGTTGAGCGCGCTACACCACTCCACGGACGCGTCGCAGCACCCCGTGCATCCTCGATGAGCCGGGTGTTGGGGTGTGTTTGTATTGTGGCCAAAGTGCACCTTACCAAAATTTTGGTCATGACCCAATGATTGGTCTTTGTTTGGATGGTTGCCATTTTTTTGCCATGCCAATGAACTCTAGCCAACTCTAGTTCATTTTTCTTGCCAATTTCGGCAAAATCATGGGCAACCAAAAGCTCAACCAAATTTTGGCTAGCCAAAGCTTTGATGGGGCAACCTTGGGCACAAACCAAACATACCCTTGATCTACTGGTCGTGTCATAGCGCTAACGCCACCCTCGGCACACTAAAACCGACCGTGTCTAGCGACGATGAGTGTGTCTCTCACCGCGGTCGCCGTGTCTAGAGGCGGTTGTCGGTGTCAAAACCGACAGATCTCAGGTAGGGGGTCCCGAACTATGCGTCTAGGCGGAGGGTAACAGGAGACAAGGGACACGATGTTTTTACCCAGGTTCGGGCCCTCGTGAGAGTGTTCGGTGTGCCGCACTCGTGAGAGTGTTCGGTCTTCTCACACCATGTTATGGGGTGTTGTAAGCCCCTGGTGTATTGTCCGGACCAAAGTGTACAGTTGAAGAATGTCATGACTGAACATATTTGTATATAAAAAATAGATAAGTACAATAATAGGTAAGAGCTATATATTGTTTATTAAAAAAGGGTTGCTGCAAAAGCAGAAGGATACAAGAAGTGCGGTAAGCAAGAGATGGGAGTATTCGACATGTTCCCCTTCAGGGGCAAGCTGCGGGATTGTAAGTAAAACAGGTATTAAACTCGTTATAGAGACCACCTGGACTTTTGACGTGGCTTGCTCTCTCCCTAGCTGTTGCGTCGTGGGTTCTGCAACTGTATTGCCGGGCAGGCCTTCCGAATAGTTGGGTCCTAAAAGTGTGTAAAAAGTAAAACGACGAAATAGGGAGCCCCTTAGTGTGGTTGAGCCGCATTCTGGGCGTGCCGTTGTTATGCCCCTCCCCTTATGCCCATGGTATCTCTAAGGCGTAATTATGTACGAGTGGTACCAGTATCGCCATTTGGCAGAGGCTGGGGTTGGGGCCGCACTGCTATGCTTGCTCGGAACGTGCCAGCCGGATTTGTTGTGGGTTACTTCGTGCTCGCTTGACGTTGTCCGGACGTTTGACGCCTGGATTGGAGAATTGCCTTGAGAGGCTACTCTATACTTCCGCCGCTAGGGCCGCCGTGTGCTCCTCCGTTTGGAGAGAGCGTTCGGTGTTTCTGTTTACTGTGATGACTCCGTGAGGTCCTGGCATCTTGAGCTTGAGATATGCGTAGTGCGGCACCGCATTGAATTTTGCAAATGCGGTTCGTCCAAGCAGGGCGTGATAGCCGTTGCGGAATGGGACTACGTCGAAGATTAACTCCTCGCTCCAGAAGTTATCCGGGGATCCGAAGACAACTTTGAGTGTAACCGAGCCTGTGAAATCTGTCGATAATTGGGTCTAGGACCAGTGCGGCGAATCCGTCGTGACGGATGCTGGTGGGATGGTCCCTTCGATCGAAGGTGATCGGGCAGGAGGACCATGGGTTGAACTTTGGGGCGACTCTCTCCAACGCATAGACGTCCTTGAGAGCACGCTTCCGCTCCCTTTTGGGGATGTGGGTTGCGTATATCATGTTCACCGTCCGAACTTGCGGGGGAAATCCCTTCTGTCCTTTGTTGTTCGGCGGCCGGGGCCCCTCCTCATCATCGCTATGTAGCCCCTTGTCTCTAGTTTCGGCATTTAACTTGCCTGCCTGCTTGAACACCCAACAATCCCTGTTGGTGTGATTGGCTGGCTGTTCGGGGGTGCCGTGTATCTGGCACGAGTGATCAAGTATCCGGTCTAAGCTGGATGGGCCCTGAGGGTTTGTTTTGAATGGCTTCTTCTGCTGACCTGGTTTAGAGCCTCTGAATCCAGCATTGACTGCCGTATCTTCAGTATTGTCACCGTTAATGCGGCGCTTATGCTTGTTGCAACGTGACATGCCGTTGTTGTCCTTGGTATCCGAATTGCCGGGGCTCTTGGTTATGTTATTGCTACGAGCTAGCCACTTGTCTTCTCCCGCACAAAAGTGGGTCATGAGTGTCATGAGGGCTGCCATAGATTTCGGCTTTTCCTGTCCTAGGTGCCGGGCAAGCCATTCGTCTCAGATGTTGTGCCTGAAGGCTGCAAGGGCCTCGGCGTCCGGACAATCGACTATTTGGTTTTTCTTGGTTAGGAACCATGTCCAGAATTGTCTGGCCAATTCATCTGGCTGCTGGATTATGTGGCTTAGGTCATCGGCGTCTTGTGGTCGCACATACGTGCCCTGGAAGTTGTCAAGGAATGAGGATTCCAGGTCCTCCCAACAACTAATTGACTCCGCTGGCAGGCTGTTAAGCCAATGTCGAGCTGGTCCTTTAAGCTTGAGCATGAGGTATTTGATGGCGTGTAGATCATCACCACGGGCCATGTGGATATGAAGGAGATAATCCTCGATCCATACCGCAGGATCTGTTGTGCCATCGTATGATTCAATGTTTACGGGTTTGAAGCCCTCGGGGATTTGATGATCCATTACTTCGTCTGTGAAGCATAGTGGGTATGCGGCGCCCCTGTACTGGGCTATATCACGACGTAGCTCGGACGAGCTTGGTCTGTTGTATTCGGCCGGGACATAGTTATTATGTCCGGCGTGACGTCTAGCGTCACGTGAAGCGGGGCGCCCATGCGATTCGTAGATCGATCTTGTTTGCCTTGCCTTATTCTCCAAGATGTCTCGCAGGTCTGTTGCGTCTCCCCGTATTCTGGTATGTTTTGAGCGGTGCCGGGGTGCGGCTTGGATCGAGGGCTGAAGGCCTCTCTATCACGGCCACCGGGTGGCCGATTGGGCGCATCGTACGCTGGTGATGTAGGTTTAGTTGCTTCCTCCTCAAGTTGGGGTAGCAGCCTGCGCTTTGGGTAGCTCTTGGATGGGCGTTCTAGTTTATACTTTTCGGCCGCCAGGACTTCGGTCCATCTGTCGGCTAGCAAGTCTTGGTCAGCTCTAAGCTGCTGCTGTTTCTTCTGGAGGCTGCTTGCCGTGGCTACGAGCCTGCGTTTGAAACGCTCTTGTTCGACGGGATCCTTTGGCACGACGAATTCGTCGTCGTCGAGGTTTGCCTCATCTTTGGAGGGAGGCATATAATTGTCGTCCTCATCCTGTTTGTCGCCCGCTCTCTCATGAGGGCTGGCTCCTTCGTCCTCCTGCACTGAATCCTACTGGAGGGGGTTGTCTTCGGCACCGTCTGGCGTGTTGTTATCTCTGGTGCCGGAATCGCCGTTTTTGCTTTGGCGGGACTTAGAGCGGCGCCGCTGACATCGGCGCTTGGGTTGCTTCTTGGAGGGATCATCCTCCGTTTTCTCCTCGCCATCCCCCGCTTTAGGGGTGTCCACCATGTATATGTCATATGATGAGGTGGCTTTCCAGTTCCCTATAGGTTCTGGTTCTTGATCGTCTCCTTCATCGGTGTCTATGTCGTCGATGTCTTCGGAGTCAAAGTCGAGCATGTCGATTAAATCATCGACAGTGGCTACAAAGTGGGTGGTGGGTGGGCTTCGAATTTCCTCGTCGTCCGCATCCCAACCGTGTTGGCTGCAGTTCGGCCAGGGCTCTCCTGACAAAGAGAGAGACTTTAATGAATTCAGGATATCGCCAAAAGGTGAGTGCTGAAAGACGTCCGTGGTGGTGAACTCCATGACCGGAGCCCAATCGGGCTTAATCGGAAGAGGTGCGGGATTTACGGAGTCCGGATCGGAGTCCGGCACCTTGGAGTCACGGGCCTCATGAAGGACTAGGTTGGTATCCGGCTCTATCACCGTAGAGGTTGCAGCTTCCGGGGCGGCGTCCAACCGTCCGTCCCCGACTGGTGCAGTGGGCTCCGAGCTAATGGTCGGAGTGGACACCTGAGCGACGCTCTGGGTGTTGTCCGATGGCAGAGCTAAATCATGCCCATCGTGACAGTGCGGCGCGCCCGGTCGTGGCTCGAATCCGTCGAAGATCTAGTCCCCGCGGATGTCGGCCGTGTAGTTTAAGCTTCCAAACCTGACCTGATGGTCAGGGGCGTAGCTTTCGATCTGATCCAGATGGCCGAACGAGTTGGCCCGCAGTGCGAAGCCGCCGAATACGAAGATCTGTCCGGGGAGAAAAGTCTCATCCCGGACAGCATCGCGATTGACGAGCGAAGAAGCCATCGGGCCTAAAGGCGACGACACAGAGGAACTCTCAATGAAAGCACTAATGTCGGTGTCAAAACCGGCGGATCTTGGGTAGGGGGTCCCGAACTGTGCGTCTAGGCGGATGGTAACAGGAGACAAGGGACACGATGTTTTTACCCAGGTTCGGGCCCTCTCGATGGAGGTAAAACCCTACTCCTGCTTGATTAATATTGATGATATGGGTAGTACAAGAGTAGATCTACCACGAGATCGGAGTGGCTAAACCCTAGAAGCTAGCCTATGGTATGATTGTTGTTCGTCCTATGGACTAAAACTCTCCGGTTTATATAGACACCGGAGAGGACTAGGGTTACACAAAGTCGGTTACAATGGGAGGAGATCTTCATATCATATCGCCAAGCTTGCCTTCCACGCCAAGGAAAGTCCCATCCGGACACGGGACGGAGTCTTCAATCTTGTATCTTCATAGTCCAGGAGTCCGGCCAAAGGTCTTAGTCCGGCCATCCGGACACCCCCTAATCCAGGACTCCCTCAACGGTGCTGGAGCTGGTCCACGTTGCTGGCCCCCACGACCCACATGAATGGTTGTCGGTGGCGAGGATGTCATGGGCCAGCTCATCCATTGGACTAGAGTTTCCTGTTGGGACGACGTAGCGTAGACTAGTCCAATGGATGAGCTGGCCCATGACATCCTCGCCACCGACAACCATTCATGAGGGTCATGGGGGCCAGCAATGTGGCCCAGCTTCAGCACCGCTGAGGGAGTCCTGGATTAGGGGGTGTCCGGATGGCCGGATTAAGACCTTTGGCCGGACTCCTGGACTATGAAGATACAAGATTGAAGACTCCGTCCCATGTCCGGATGGGACTTTCCTTGGCGTGGAAGGCAAGCTTGGCGATACGATATGAAGATCTCCTCCCATTGTAACCGACTCTGTGTAACCCTAGCCCTCTCCGGTGTCTATATAAACCGGAGAGTTTTAGTCCATAGGACAAACAACAATCATACCATAGGCTAGCTTCTAGGGTTTAGCCACTCCGATCTCATGGTAGATCTACTCTTGTACTACCCATATCATCAATATTAATCAAGCAGGAGTAGGGTTTTACCTCCATCGAGAGGGCCCTAACCTGGGTAAAAACATCGTGTCCCTTGTCTCCTGTTACCATCCGCCTAGACACACAGTTCGGGACCCCCTACCCGAGATCCGCCGGTTTTGACACCGACATTGGTGCTTTCATTGAGAGTTCCTCTGTATTGTTGGCTTTAGGCCCGATGGCTTCTTCGCTCGTCAATCGCGATGCGGTCCGGGATGAGACTTTTCTCCCCGGACAGATCTTCGTATTCGGCAGCTTCGCACTGCGGGCCAACTCGTTCGGCCATCTGGAGCAGATTGAAAGCTACGCCCCTGGCCATCAGGTCAGGTTTGGAAGATTAAACTACACGGCCGACATCCGCGGGGACTTGATCTTCGACGGTTTCGAGCCACGACCGGGCGCGCCGCACTGTCACAATGGGCATGATTTAGCTCTGCCATCGGACAACACCCAGAGCGTCGCTCAGGTGTCCGCTCCGACCATTAGCTCGGAGCCCACTGCGCCAGTTGAGGACGGACGGTTGGACGCCGCCCCGGAAGCTGCAACCTCTACGGCGATAGAGCCGGATACCAGCCTAGTCCTTCGCAAGGCCCGTGACTCCAAGGTGCCGGGCTCCGATTCGGACTCCGTAAATCCCGCACATATTCTGATTAAGCCCGATTGGGCTCCGGTCATGGAGTTCACCGCCGCGGACGTCTTTCAGCACTCGCCTTTTGGCGATATCCTGAATTCATTAAAGTCTCTCTCTTTGTCAGGAGAGCCCTGGCCGAACTGGGCCAACACGGTTGGGATGCGGACGACGAAGAAATTCGAAGCCCACCCACCACCCACTTCGTAGCCACTGTCGACGATTTAACCGACATGCTCGACTTTGACTCCAAAGACATCGACGGCATGGACGCCGATGAAGGAGACGATCAAGAACCAGCACCTATAGGGAACTGGAAAGCCACCTCGTCATATGACATATACATGGTGGACACCCCTAAAGCAGGGGATGGCAAGGAGAAAACAGAGGATGATCCCTCCAAGAAGGAACCCAAGCACCGACGTCAGCGGCGCCGCTCTAAGTCCCGCCAAAGCAAAAACGGCGATTCCGGCACCGAAGATAACAACACGCCGAACAGTGCGGAAGACAACCCCCTCTAGCAGGATTTAGTGCAGGAGGACGAAGGAGCCAACCCTCATGAGAGAGCGGCCGACAAAGATGATGAGGACGACAATTATATGCCTCCCTCCGAAGACGAGGCAAGCCTCAACGACGACGAATTTGTCGTGCCAGAGGATCCCGTCGAACAAGAGCGTTTCAAACGCAGGCTCGTAGCCATGGCAAGCAGCCTCAAGAAGAAACAGCAACAGCTTAGAGTTTGTCACACCCTAGCTAGTCATGCATTAGAGTGTTTCATCATGTTTACTCTTTCATCAGAAACTTGAAATGGGGATCTGTGAAACCCTCAGAACCATTTTGAAAATGACCCAAATAAAAATTTCTCCAAAAGGGTCCCAGAAAATGCTCATGTTGCTCTCTGAAAATATTGGACAGAGATAAAAATCAAACCAATATTTTTAGTGGCTCATGGACATTTATTTTGGGCATTTGAAATTAATGCATAAATATTTGCATTGGAAATATATTAATTATATATATTAATATATGCCCAAATATTATGCCAATTATAAAAGAGCTCTGAAATAATATAAATAGCTCCTGCAAAAATTGGCATAAGTTAAATAAATGATTTAATATATTATTTAAATCAAAACAAATGTCAGAAATTAAAAAACAGAAAAATATATAACAGGAGGAGCTTACCTGGGCTCCTCCACTGTGCGGCCCAGCCAGCTGGCCGGCCCAGCCAGCAGCCGGCCCAGCCCACCACTGCAGCTCTCCGTCGTCTTCCTCCCCTCGCCCCGAAGCTGCTGCGTGCTCGCGCGCGCACGGCCGCGCGGCCACCTCCTGCTTGCCGACGAGCTCCTGGCCGCGTGGACGACTCCCGCAGACCGTCCCGATCCCCCCTGCTCTCTCTCACTCTCC
>NC_041383.1:785597435-785623039 GCF_002162155.2 Triticum dicoccoides
CGGCTCTCCCCTCTTCTCCCTCGCTCTCTCTCTCACACGGCCGAACACCACACTCGCCGCCGTTCGCCATAGCAGCCATCTCCGGCCACCCCTCGCTCCCCCGACTAGCTCAGGAGCTCCGCCTCGACTCCCTCTTCCTCCCCACCGCTCCACAGCTCCCCGGAAGCCCTGCATCGTCGCCACGTCGCCGTTCCCCTCTTCAGGTTCCGACCACCGTCGCCGTCGATTCGCCGTCTCCAGCGCGTCCCCGAGCCCACTTCGACGCCCACTGCAACCGCGGTGAGCTACGCCACCATTTCCCCCTCTCCTCCCCCTCGTTTCCCCACC
This sequence comes from Triticum dicoccoides, assembly GCF_002162155.2. Classification (NCBI taxonomy): domain Eukaryota; kingdom Viridiplantae; phylum Streptophyta; class Magnoliopsida; order Poales; family Poaceae; genus Triticum; species Triticum dicoccoides. The sequence continues at coordinate 785,597,763 of NC_041383.1, forward strand.
GTAGCCTCCTCCCCACCACGGCCGAACCTCCGCCGTCGCCGAGCTCGCCGTCGACGCAGCTCCGGTGACCATTTGGTCACCCCGGCGAGTCCAACGAGTTCGCAAGACCCCGTAGAGCATCCCTAGCACCTCGCTTCGCTCGACTTCGAGCTCCAACCCTGTTCCCGTGCACGACCGAACCCCGGCGGCCGCAGCCGAGCTCGCCGCCGTCGACTCCGGCCACCCCGACCCCAACGGACTCTGCCAAGAGCTGCGGGTTGTCCTCAGCTCCACTCTGGTGGTCTCCGCGGCCCCTCTGGTGGCCGAAATGGCCAAAACCACTCCCGCCGCCGCGTCGGGCTCGCCGGCGGCTAAACGCCGGCAGCCGACTTTGACTTAGAGCACGGGTGGGCCCTGGTTGACTCCCCTGAGTCAATGACAGGTGGGGCCCAGCCCTGTTAATTAAACAGGATTAGTTTTAATTAAAATAATCACCCTGACATGCGGGACCCATTGTCAGGTTTGACCTGGACCAGTTCCGTTGACCTGCTGACGTCACACTGACGTCAGGCTGACGCAGTAATTGATTTTCTGGATTTAATTTAAATCAGGAAATTCCAGAATATTAATTAAACTTCAAAAATTCATAACTTTTATTCTGTAACTCCAAATTGGAAAAATTATATATGAAAAATGATCAGAAAAATCCAATCTATCCATCTGTACTATTTTCATGCATGATCAAACAAGTTAAATTGATGTTTCAAGCAGAACAAGGAAAAGCACTTAAAAGGCCATATTTGAATTTGAAATTTGAATCCTTGATTCAAATTTGTTCAAACCCTTCTGGTTTTAGTTGCATTAGCCCAATACACTCATTTTGCCATGTCTCATGCATGCATCATATTGTTGCATACTGTTTGGTAATGTTTGTGTATCGGTGCTCTCTGCGGCAGGTTCTGTCTCCGAGGAGTACCGTGATTACCCTAACGAAGAACCGTATCAGTGCATCGAACCATCAGGCAAGCAACCAACCATTTGATCATATCGATACAATCCCATGTTCTCGCTCCTGCTCTCTTTTACTGCATTAAGACAACACGATTCAAACTGCTGTGTGCTACGGTAGTTGAACCCATTTCCTCTGCATGACCTGTCATTGCCACAGTAACTAGATGAAACTCACTAGCATGTGTAGGAGTTGATTGAGCCATATGTATGTGTTGTTCCTACCTTGCTATGCCTGCTATGCTTAGAGTCGTGTCAGGTCTGGTTCATCTGGGTGATGGGCTAGAGTGAAATGGTTATGTCGGTAATGAGAGTGGTGTGGTGAACACGATTTGGTAAAGGTATCGATGAGAGGCCATGTAGGAGTACATGGTGGGTTGTTTCATTGAAGCCGACCTTAAGCACTGAGATCTGTATGCGTGATTTAAGATACAGCTACTACCATGCATTGGGCCCTGAAATATGACCCCGCTCGACTTCTTATTCACCCTAGCTCTCTGTCCAGGAGTGGCAAGTAGTTTCTGGTGTTTGTAGCCTACTGGAGGCCGTGGACAGCGCTGACCGTAGGGGTGGGCTGTGATGCGGTAGGTACGTGGCCGGGTGTACCGAATACCCGTTAGGTATCTCGGGAACCCTGTTCACATCGTTCGGGGCCGTATGGGAAACCTCGGCCGGACTCCCTGCGGATGGAACCTGAATAGGCGATAAACCTGGACTAGAGGCTTAAGTGTTTAGGTAGGTCGTGGTCTACACCCACGTCGGCTTTCGCTTGAAGTCTGCCGAGCACATGTCGTGTGCAGACGCTAAGTGGTGGAAACATGTATGAAGAAGTACACCCCTGCAGGGTTATCATAATCTATTCGAATAGCCGCGTCCGCGGTAAAGGACTACTTGGTTGCCTATACAGTTCATAGACAAGTAAATGGAAACTGTTAAAAGCCTCAAGACAAGTGTGAGTGCCGAGGATGGCTCTTCCGTAGGAAGACGGAGATGGATCCTCGGTAGTGTATTGAATTGGTGAGTAGTGGACTCGTGTGCGCAAAACCATTTCAAGTTGGAGTATCGTAGGATAGTTTAGCCAAGAGTCAAAGCTGGCTTGCTGCAATAACCCCACCAACCCTTCTTGATACTAAGCATGTATGTAGGATCTGATGTAAGTCTTGCTGAGTACCTTTGTACTCATGTTGCTATAATCTACATTTTTACAGAAGACGCTGCAACCCCTTCTGATGGGTTCTATGTAGACGTTGACATCAACGAGTAGGCTAAAGACCCAGGTGGTGACCCTGAGCTTGTGAAGGACCTCGTAGTATAGCTAGGCTTTCCAAGCCTCTTTTATTTTACTAGTTGTCTGTACTCAGACAAGTTACTTCCGCTGCTGGTTTGTATGACTGTATGACTTGTATGTGGGGTCGTGAGACCCGTACCTTTGTGTATGTTATGTATGGCTCACTGAGCCTTAAATAAAGTACTTGTGTCATAGAGTCATGTTGTGATGCTTCGTTGTATTTGCACATATCGAGCATATTGTGTGTATGATTGAAATGCTTGGTATGTGTGGGATCTGACTATCTAGTTGTTTATCTTTAGTAGCCTCTCTTACCGAGAAATGTCTCCTAGTGTTACCGCTGAGCCATGGTAGCTTGCTACTGCTCTGGAACACTTAGGCTGGCCGGCATGTGTCCTTCTTCGTTCCTGTGTCTGTCCCTTCGGGGAAATGTCACGCTTTGAGTACCGGAGTCCTGTTAGCCCGCTACAGCCCGGTTTACCGGAGTCCTGCTAGCCCAGTGCTACAGCCCGGACCCACTTGCTGATGACCGACACGTTCGAAGCTGGGTCATGGATGCCTGTCCCTGTAAGTCTGTGCCACTTTGGGTTTACGACTAGTCATGTCAGCCCGGGCTCTTTATCATATGGATGCTAGCGACACTATCATATACGTGAGCCAAAAGGCGCAAACGGTCCCAGGAAAAGGTAAGACGACACCCGTGGGGATACCGTGCGTGAGGCCGCAAAGTGATATGAGGTGTTACCAGCTAGATCGATGTGACATCGAGTCGGGGTCCTGACAGAGTTGACCAAGACTTGCTAGCCGACAGATGGACCGAAGTCCTGGCGGCCGAAGAGTATAAACTAGAACGCCCATCCAAGAGCTACCCAAAGCGCAGGCTGCTACCCCAACTTGAGGAGGAAGCAACTAAACCTACGTCACCAGCGTACGATGCGCCCGATCGGCCACCCCGTGGCGGCGATAGAGAGGCCTTCAGGCCCTCGACCCAAGCCGCACCCCGGCACCGCTCAAAACATACCAGAGTACGGGGAGACGCAACAGACCTGCGAGACATCTTGGAGAATAAGGCAAGGCAAACAAGATCGATCTACGGATCGCATGGGCGCCCCACTTCATGTGACGCTAGCCGTCATGCCGGACATAATAAGTATGGCCTGGCCGAATACAACAAACCAAGCTCGTCCGAGCTGCGTCGTGATATAGCCCAGTACAGGGGCGCCGCACACCCACTATGCTTCACAGACGAAGTAATGGATCATCAAATCCCCGAGGGCTTCAAACCCATAAACATCGAATCATACGATGGCACAACAGATCCTGTGGTATGGATCGAGGATTATCTCCTTTATATCCACATGGCCTGTGGTGATGATCTACACGTCATCAAATACCTCCCGCTCAAGCTTAAAGGACCAGCTCGACATTGGCTTAACAGCCTGCCAGTGGAGTCAATTAGTTGTTGGGAGGACCTGGAGTCCGCATTCCTTGACAACTTCTAGGGCACGTATGTGCGACCACCAGACGCCGATGACCTAAGCCACATAATCCAGCAGCCAGAGGAATCGGCCAGACAATTCTGGACACTGTTCCTAACCAAGAAAAACCAAATAGTCGATTGTCCGGACGCCGAGGCCCTTGCAGCCTTCAGGCACAACATCCGAGACGAATGGCTTGCCCGGCACCTAGGACAGGAAAAGCCGAAATCTATGGCAGCCCTCACGACACTCATGACCCGCTTTTGTGTGGGAGAAGATAGCTGGCTAGCTCGTAGCAATAACATAACCAAGAGCCCCGGCAATTCGGATACCAAGGACAACAACGGCAGGTCACGTCGCAATAAGCATAAGCACCGCATTAACGGTGACAATACTAAAGATACGGCAGTCAATGCCGGATTCAGAGGCTCTAAACCAGGTCAGCGGAAGAAGCCATTCTAAAGAAACCCTCAGGGCCCATCCAGCTTAGACCGGATACTCGATCGCTCGTGCCAGATACACGGCACCCCCGAACAGCCAGCCAATCACACCAACAGGGATTGTTGGGTGTTCAAGCAGGCAGGCAAGTTAAGTGCCGAAACCATAGACAAGGGGCTACATAGCAATGACGAGGAGGGGCCTCGGCCGCCGAATAACAAAGGATAGAAGGGATTTCCCCCGCAAGTTTGGACGGTGAACATGATATACGCAACCCACATCCCCAAAAGGGAGCGGAAGCGTGCTCTCAAGGACGTCTATGCATTGGAGCCAGTCGCCCCAAAGTTCAACCCATGGTCCTCCTACCCGATCACCTTCGATCGAAGGGACCATCCCACCAGCATCCGTCATGGCGGATTCGCCGCACTGGTCCTAGACCCAATTATCGACGGATTTCGCCTTACCAGAGTCCTAATGGATGGCGGCAGTAGCCTGAACCTGCTTTACCAGGACACAGTGCGAAAAATGGGCATCGATCCTTCAAGGATTAAACCCACAAAGACAACCTTCAAAGGTGTCATACCAGGTGTAGAGGCCAGCTGTACAGGCTCGGTTACACTCGAAGTGGTCTTCGGATCCCCGGATAACTTCCGGAGCGAGGAGTTAATCTTCGACATAGTCCCATTCCGCAGCGGCTATCACGCCCTGCTTGGACGAACCGCATTTGCAAAATTCAATGCGGTGCCGCACTACGCATATATCAAGCTCAAGATGCCAGGACCTCACGGAGTCATTACGGTAAACGGAAACACCGAACGCTCTCTCCGAACGGAGGAGCACACGGCGGCCCTGGCGGCGGAAGTACAGAGTAGCCTCTCAAGGCAGTTCTCCAATCCAGGCGTCAAACGTCCGGAAAACGTCAAGCGAGCCCGAAGTAACCCACAACAAATCCGGCTGGCATGTTCCGAGCAAGCATAGCAGTGCGGTCCCAACCCCAGCCCCCGCCAAATGGCGATACTGGTACCACGCGTACATAATTACGCCTTAGAGATACCATGGGCATAAGGGGAGGGGCACAACAACGACACGCCCAGAATGCGGCTCAACCGCACTAAGGGGCTCCCTATTTCGTCGTTTTCCTTTTTACACACTTTCAGGACCCAACTATTCGGAAGGCCTGCCCGGCAATACACTCACCGAACCCACGATGCAACAGCCAGGGAGAGAGCAAGCCATGTCAAAAGTCCAGGTGGTCTCTATAACGAGTTTAATACCTGTTTTACTTACAATCCCGCAGCTTGCCCCTGAAGGGGAACATGTCAAATACTCCCATCTCTTGCTTACCGCACTTCTTGTATCCTTCTGCTTTCGCAGCAGCCCTTTTTTAATAAACAATATATACCTCTTACCTATTATTGTACTTATCTATTTTTTATATACAAATATGTTCAGTCATGACATTCTGCAACCGTACACTTTGGTGCGGACAATACACCAGGGGCTTACAACACCCCATAACATGGTGTGAGAAGACCGAACACTCTCACGAGTGCGGCACCCCGAACTTATAGCACTATATGCATCGGCTCCGAATCATGTCTTTGGTCAATAGTTGGGTTTGCCTGGCTCCCATGTTTTGGTACCTTACGTTCCGCATTGTTGGCTAAGGTAGCGCTGGGAGAACTACTGCGATTGTGCCCCAGTTGAGCTGGGTTAACACCTCAGTAGAGAAAGCTAAAACTGACTGTCATGATAGTGCGAGAGACCGGTCGCTGTTCGCGAGGTTTTTTCGAGTCCTTAAAGACTTATGCCGCTTCGAGCGAGGAACCGGACTTATCTAGCCTAGGCATGGATAGCGCCCCGAACTCGGTCTTCCAAATACTAGGGGCTTCGCCGAAATTTAAAATTATAGAATTCTATGGCTAAGTGAGAGTGAAAAAGCATTATAAGTCCGACAGCCTAGTTCATTGTGCTGAACGCCTCCCTAGATGGACCCAAGAATGGGAACAAGAGCGCTCAGGTTTATCCCGAACACCCCAGCACTCGTGGCATGGGGGTCGAAGCCGACGACTTGCATCTCTTAGATTTGATAAACGGCCGCACATAAGGTAATATTTTAAGTTAACAAGCGTTGCTTAACGCATATGAACAAAGCTTCAGCGTACAGGATAACAAATGCGAGTCTACTCAAAAATTACATCTTTGGAGCACTCATCCGCTATACGGCGGGCACCCTTCAGAACGCCATTATAATACATCTCGGGCGTACAATACTCCTTGCCCGGCGGTGGCGCGTCCGTCAACAGCTTCTCCGCGTCTAGCTTGCCCCAGTGCACCTTAGCACGGGCAAGGGCTCGACGGGCACCTTCAATACAAACGGAGCGCTTGACGACCTCAATCCATGGACATGCGTCCACCAGCCGCCGCACCAGACCGAAGTACCTCCCAGGCATGACTTCTCCAGGCCACAGCCGAGCTATGAGGCCCTTCATGGCCTGTTCGGCCACCTTGTGGAGGTCGACCAGCTGCTTCAGCTGGTCGCTCAGGGGCACCGGATGTTCAGCCTCAGCATACTGAGACCAGAACACTTTTTCCGTTGAGCTCCCCTCTTCGGCTCGGTAGTATGCGGCGGCATCATACACACTACGGGGCAGATCGGCGAACGCTCCTGGAGAGCTCTGGATTCGGGTAAGTAGCAGATAATTAACCTTTATATTTTTGCTAGGCATAAAGAATGCCTTACTCGCCGCTATCTTCTTCATCGCCTCGATCTCCTGAAGGGCCTTCTGGGCTTCAGCCTTAGCGGTCTTGGCACTCTCAAGAGCCAAGGCAAGCTCGGACTCTCGAGTCTTCGAGTCACGCTCCATACTCTTGTGTTTTTCCACGAGGGCCTGGAGCTCTTGCCGCACCTCCGCCACCCGCGCCTCCTGCTTCTCTCGCTCGGTGCGCTCCAAGGCCGCACTCTTTTCGGCCTTGGAGACCGCCTCCTTCAGGGTCGCCACCTCGGTCGTGTCTCCTCCAACATTTACGTTGGTCCTGTTATTATTTTGCAACCAAGTATTTCTATATACATTTACAGGAGGTACTATGTACCCTCTTTATCCTCAAGCTGCTTCTTGGCACGGCCGAGCTCGCTCTCGGACTGCTCGAGGCTTTCCTTCAATGCATTGACCTCCGCAGTCAGTGTGGTAGAGGTCAGCAGCGCAGCCTGCATTCCCATATTGACATATTTCTATTAGACTCCTGCGTATATCTTTTTAGATCCTCAGCTCGGCTTTTCTTTCCGAACACCGAACTGAGCATCAGGGGCTACTGTCTATGCGGTAATATTTTTTATATGTTTTTGAACACATACCTCAAAGCCCTTTAACAGGCTTGTACAGGCTTCTGTCAGCCCGCTCTTGGCGGACTGAACCTTTTGGATCACCGCACTCATAACAGTGTGGTGTTCCTCGTTGATGGAGGCGCTGTTAAGCACCTCCAACAAATTGTCCGGCGCCTCCGGATGGACGGGGGTCGCCGGCGTCATAGGCTTGCCCTTCTTATGAAGGCGCCGCCTGTCGGACTCTGGAACCATTGATGGTTCTGGAGCAGTGTCCGGCCCGGGGCCGGACTTAGATCCCTCCGGAGATTAACCCCCTTTGGGCGTGGAGCCCGGAAGGTCGCCTTGTGGCGCCTCCAGGACCACCTCCTCCTGGTTTCGTCCTCTACGGGACTCCACCTTAGCGTTGTCTTTAGGGAGAGGGGAGGAGGCCGTCGGAAGTGAAGCGCTATTAACGTCCGACGAATTCAGGGAGCCGCTCGATGAATCGCCAAGCTAAGCTCTGGGTGGACTGCATAATTAAATTCAGCGTTAGAAGCTATCGAATAATAAAGGAGTGCAATAAGTCATTCGGGTAGCCGGACACTTACGATTTTGCCAGGGGCTTGACCCTGGATGGCCATTCCCCCCCGCCGTCTTCGGCGTCGGGGGCGTAGTCCGGCAGAAGGGTCTTCCCCTTCTTGGACCCTCCGGCTTCCCCAGTTGGGGCGGCCTTTCTTTTCTTTCCTGCCCCCGTTGGAGGGGGAGAGGCATCTTCTTCTTCTTCCTCCTCCTCGACTTCGGAGGTGGAGGGTGCGTCGGGGTTGTCTGGCGAATCCGACGCCGCCAGGCGCCGGGAACTCTTTCGAGTCCCCGTGGCCTTATTCTTCACCTTCTTCTCCGGCACCACATGGGGTGCCAGAACCAGTGGCCCTGTCAATCGGGCGTCCGCTGGATCTTCTGGTAGGGGAGCCGGACAGCTAACCTGTCCGGATTTCTTCAACCAGTCTTGTCAAAGGTAGGGGAGTTTAGATCCCGCATAGAGTTAGACTATGAGAGAAAAGAGTCCCGTAAAGGGTAGAACAACTTGCATCGTTGGCCCCGACGCCGCGAGCTGAATCCGTGATCTTCGGTAGCGGATGCGGGGGCCTCGACACCCTTAAACAGCACCTTCCAGGCGTCTTCGTACGTAGTATCGAAGAGCCCGCTCAAGGCTTGGTGTTGTGCCGGATCGAACTCCTACAATTTGAAGGCCCGTTGTTGGCATGGGAGGATCCGACGGATAAGCATGACCTGGACTACGTTGACGAGCTTGAGGTTGTTGCTGACCAGCTTTTTGACGCAGGTTTGGAGTCCGGTCAGCTCTTCCAAATCTCCCCATGTTAAGCCCGTCTCTTTCCAGGAGGTGAGCCGTGTGGGAAAGCCAGATCGGAATTCGGGGGCCGCTTCCCAGGTGGGGTCGCGTGGCTCGGTGATGTAGAACCACCCCGATTGCCATCCTTTTATTGTCTCCACGAAGGAGCCTTCGAGCCATAGGACGTTGGCCATCCGGCCCACCATGGCACCTCCGCACTCCGCTTGACGGCCGCTCACCACTTTCGGCTTGACATTAAAAGTCTTCAGCCATAAGCCGAAGTGGGGCTGGATGCATAGGAAGGCCTCACACACAACGATGAACGCCGAGATGTTGAGGATAAAGTTCGGGGCCAGATCGTGGAAGTCCAGGCCATAGTAGAACATGACCCCCGGACGAACGGGTGAAGAGGAAAACCCAGTCCGCGGTGGAAATGGGGAAGAAAAACAACCCTCTCATGGGGCCTGGGAGTGGGGATGAGTTGCCCTGCGTCTGGAAGCCGGTGCGCGATGTCGTCAGACAAGTATCTGGCCGTCCTCAACTTTTTGATTTGCCCCTCCGTGACGGAGGAGGCCATCCATCTACCTCCCGCTCCGGACATGATTGGAGTAGGTTGAGGTGGGAAATGCGGGCTTGGGAGTTGGAGCTCGAGCGCGCAGGGACGGATAAGCAGAAGAGGAAGAAGGCGTGAATGGAAAGGGCGGATTCTTATCCCCTTATATGGGTGGCCAAAACTACAACCCCCCACCGGCCTAATAAAACTCGCTTATCTCCCAAGCGGTTGGGTTACCCACGCCCGTATTGATGATAATCCCGGAATAAGGGGACACGATCTCTGCTTTGACAAGACGTGCGAAGGAAACCGCCTTGCTAAACGCGCTGAGGTGGAACAGTAAAATGAATAAAAGCCTGGCCGTGGCATGATGTCACGCCGCGGAATACATCAGCAGATCCGATTGATGCAAATATTATTCTCTCTATGGTGGAATGTGGAACTTATTTTGCAGAGCCGGACACTACCCTGGTGTTCAACATCTTCTATGGAATATTCGAAGGAGGAACCCGCCTTGCAATGCCGAAGACAACTTGCGCGCCAGACTCGTCGTCATTGAAGCCTGGTTCAGGGGCTACTGAGGGAGTCCTGGATTAGGGGGTGTCCAGATGGCCGGACTAAGACTTTTGGCCGGACTCCTGGACTATGAAGATACAAGATTGAAGACTCCATCCCGTGTCCGGATGGGACTTTCCTTGGCGTGGAAGGCAAGCTTGGCGATACGATATGAAGATCTCCTCCCATTGTAACCGACTCTGTGTTACCCTAGCCCTCTCCGGTGTCTATATAAACCGGAGAGTTTTAGTCCATAGGACAAACAACAATCATACCATAGGCTAGCTTCTAGGGTTTAGCTACTCCGATCTCGTGGTAGATCTACTCTTGTACTAAACATATCATCAATATTAATCAAGCAGGAGTAGGGTTTTACCTCCATCGAGAGGGCCCGGACCTGGGTAAAAACATCGTGTCCCTTGTCTCCTGTTACCATCCGCCTAGACGCATAGTTTGGGACCCCCTACCCGAGATCCGCCGGTTTTGACACCGACAGTTGGCTTTGCAGCATGCAGGAGCGATTGTGTGAGGGTGCGGTGCGACCGCGGCGTGCAGGAGCGATCGTGTGAGGGTGTGGTGCGACTGCAACAGCCGTGCGCAAGTGTACCTCCTTTTCATTTTGAAAACTTTAGGCAAGCTTGGCAAAAATGTGTTGCGAAGTATGGCAATGCAAGGCCTAGACCCAAACAGGATAAATACGTACGTACTAGGAGTACTAGTGTTAAAAAAGAAAGGCGGGGTTTTCCTTCACGGGATTAATCGATACAAATCCTTGTTTGATGTGTTAATTAATGCATAATTTTTTCCAAAGCCCAAAGAGCTAACCATCTCACTCCTCATCGCTTCATTAATGCAGCGCCATGCAAACCAACCTTCTCACTTCCGCATGCATGTAGGGTGTATTAATGTCCTTGGTTGCTAGTATGAGGCAAACCCCATCAATTTTGCCTCGATTAGTGTTAGTGGCCTTTTGCAAATTGAAATTTTGATATACTGGCCATGTGTACAAATAAATGGATGTAGTAACTAGCTTTGACTTCCTTCCCCATTGCGGTGACGTCGAAGATATCTCGAACGTTGTGGTTTGGCGAAGTGCGTTCGACGGAGAACACCATTGAGGGAGACCACGGTAAGTCGTTTGCAAGTGCTGCCTGCTGATACGTCTCCATCGTATCTACTTTTCCAAACACTTTTGCCCTTGTTTTGGACCCTAATTTGCATGATTTGAATGGAACTAACCCGGACCGACGCTGTTTTCAGCAGAACTGCCATGGTGTTATTTTTGTGCAGAAATATAAGTTCTCGAAATGACCTGCAAATCCACGGAGATAAATTTTGGAAAATATAAAAAATATTGGCGAAAGAATCAAGGTCAGGGGGGCCACACCCTGTCCACGAGGGTGGGACGCGCCCCCTCCCCCTAGGCATGCCCCCTTGTCTCATGGGCCCCCTGATGCTCCACCGACCTCAAGTCCAACTCCATATATTCTGTTTCATGGAGAAAACAATCAGAGAGGATGTTTCTTCGCATTTTATGATACGGAGCCGTCGCCAAGCCCTAAAACCTCTCGGGAGGGCTGATCTGGAGTCGGTTCGGGGCTCCGGAGAGGGGGATTCGTCACTGTCGTTCTCGTGGTCCTAAGACTTACAGTAGAAAGGGGGGTAGGTATGGAGAGGCAAGATCTCAGCTATGGTGAAGGTGTACACATGAGATTTACGAGTTCAGGCCCTTCATAGTGGAAGTAACAGCCCTACGTCTCGGTGCCCGGAGGCGGACAATTGGATTATGAGTGTGATATTACATGGGGTGAGAACCCTTGTGCCGAAGGTGGAGGGTGGCTTATATAGAGTGCACCAGGACCCTTGTCGGCCTCCATTACAAAGGGCTTAATGTACATAAAGTATGGGCGTTGCTGGTAACGTGTGCCTTAAGTGCTATTAATGATCTTAAAAACTACGGAGTGAATCCTTGACCGTTACAGCGTTGAGCGATTCCTGGTCTTCAGTATGGTCGAGTGACTCTCCATATGGTCGAGTGACGGTAGGGAGGAGGATCTCCGAGTGATGTGGCCGTCGAGTGGATTGCACTCGACATATACAACCGGGGCCCTACTGTTGTCTCTTGGTCCTTTTATCTTCCAGGGTAGTAACCTTGGGGTAGGGCGTATAGGTCAGGCCTATGACCCTACCCCAAGTCTGTATCCTCATCAGTAGCCCCCGAATGGATTAAGGTGCGAGTGGAAAGTAGGTCGAAGTTGAACCTGCTCCGAGCTTCGTGCCTTCGCGAATGTTTCCTGCAAGACCGAACGCCCGCGTTGGTACTCCGGCGTTGACTAAATCGCCTTGATCCATTCAAAGAGCTGTCGACTGAACTGGTGACCTCACACGTCGAGCGCTGTGTCAGAGCGCAAGATCTTGGGCGCGATTGTCTGCGGTGTATCCCGGATTTCGCGGGATATGAAATTTTGGGGAAGCGCGCGGGCCGGAGAGGGCCAAAACGGGTTGTCCGGATAAGTAGCGATGCCTCGATTACCGTGCCGCCTTTTTCGCCACGTACTCTACGCGCAACTGTTGCGGGATTTGACGGGATTGCCTGGTCCCACGCGTCAGTCACTTGGAAGTGACCCTTAATAAGGTGACGGGGCTGAGGCACTTGCACTGTGCACGCCAGCTCCTCCTTCTTTCTCCTCCGCTTCTCCACCGCGTCTAGCGCCTCCGCTCTCGATGCCGCTACTCCTCCGCCATGGTGAAGGACAAGATGGCGGCGCTAGAGAGCACCAAGAAGGCGACGGGGGCGGCGAAGGTCAAGAAGAAGAGCCGCGGATCGTCTTCGCGCGCGGGGCTGCTGCCGGGCTGGATCCAGGGCGATTGGATCCGGTCTTCGGTCCGGCAGGAGGATCTGGCCAAACTGGAGGAGTCTGGGCTGATTGCCAGAAGAGCGGCGAGGCTGCCGAAGGGGGAGACGGAACCACAACCTTGACCGGGTGAGTGCGTTCTGCTTGCCACTCATGTCGACCGGGGTTTCCATCACTTTTCTCCCAACACCATCACATACCTAGCTGGTTTATATCGATGTGCAAGAACTTCTTAGGGTGTTGAACGCATTGGGGTCTCTTCAAACACATCTTCACCATTCGTTCTTAGTCGGTAAAAAAGGCGAAGTCGAGTGACTCAAAAACCCACGTCATCCAGATGTGCGGGGTTTAGGTATCCAAAAGAGGAATAGGAGTGCTTTCCCCGCTGTGACTCTTCCTGAATCTGTTAGGGGTTGGCAGTTGTCCTGGTTCTACTGCCAGGACGTCGCGGCTCCAGGTCAGTCGACCGGTATTCCTCCCTTCTCGTTCGACCGTGTTCAGACTCCTGCTCCACTGAAAGTAACCACTGCTGAGACTATGGAGACGAGGATGTTGGTGGACCGAGTGGTCCAACTCATCAATGATGGTGTTACCGGCCTGGACTTGCTGGAAGTGTTCCTCAGTCGGTGCATCCAGCCTCTCCAGGCTCGCAATCACCCGATGTGGTTGTATTCCGGACTGAACGACACCGCTTGGGTCCATCCAGAAGAAGTGCTGCCCGAAACCGTAGCTTTGTGGCTGAAGGGCATCACAGGCAACCAAGATAACCCTAGAGGATCCAGGCGAGTCACCCCTTTCGGTGACGACAACCCGCCCGACGAGGTACACTCTTTGTTCCGACTATTTCCCGCTCGCGTTCTGACTGTACTTGATGTTGGCTGACTCTTGCTCGATCGATTTGTTTTGCAGGTATTCACTGAGATGCATTCAATGCCCAACGGTGAACAGGCTTTGGTGCAGGACCAGGAGGGGGAGGACAGTGCTGAGGAGAGTGGTGAGCGGGAGTCTCTGGGAGAAGAGGAGGAGGAGGAGAGCAAGGAGTCGGATGAGGAGGAAGAGGTCGACTCGCTGCCGCGTTCTGAACGTTGATCCAAACAGCAGCATGATCCATCTGGCGGGCGTGGGAAAAGCGTGGCTCCGAGCGCCACTACTCAGAAGCGCACTCGGACATCGACTCCGGAGCCGACAGAGAAGGTGGCCAAGCAGCCTAAAGTCGCTCCTCCCAAGGCTCGGAAGACATTGCCACGGATCAAGATGGACGTCCCTGTTGCCTCGGGGTGAGTATCTTGTTTGCGTTTTCGTAGGCCGACTGAAGATTTTCTTGTTCTGACCAACCAATTCATGTGTTTTTCCAGTCCCACCTCTGCTGCCACTGACATGGACATTGACAAGGCGCCAGGAGATGAAGAGGCCACCTCACGAGTCGATAAGTCTGATCGACCAAGCCTCGTTGAGTTGACTAGATCGTCAATCGACAGAGTTTCTGACATTTCTCTCTTTCTGTAGTTCTGCAAGTTGTTGTGCTCCATGACGACAAAGAAGAGGCACCTCTACAGGAGAGGAGGAAGAGGAGCGGAAGCTCTGGCAGGAGGAGGCTTGAAGTTCAGGTCCCTCAGTCGACACCGGCGCTCGAGGCGGTGGTCGAATGCTCTGAAGAGCCTGTTCGGACCAGCGTCACGTTCGCCAGCCCACTGACGACTGATCGTCCAGCGGGCTCGACTGCTCCGACTCCTGCTGCTCCAGTGCAACTTCACGCCTCTGACTTAGCGACTACTCAAGCTGCTCTACAACCATCACTTTTTGATGTGTATCAGACTCCAGATGACTCGCCGAGTGTAGCCAGCGAAGCTCTTCGCCAGGTGAACCTTGTCATGGAGCAGGTGAAGATGGTGCATAAAGCTAGCTAGGTGGCCTACAATGACAGTACTGCCCTTCAAGCCAATGTTCAGCTCAGCAAGATTCCGGCTGACTTTTCGAATGTTGTGTCTTGCATCTGATCACCCACTGGGGTGTTTTGTTGCTTATAGCCTAGAAAATTTTCCATGCCACTCGACTTGAGTTGAACCTTAGTAGACTTTCTGAACCAGTGGGGGCACGCGGAGTGCACCCACTGGGTATAGTCCTCGAGACCACGGTCGAGTGCTGGCAGTCGACTGAGGTCTTAGAATGTATCTTTTCTCTTTATTTTTTGAACTCACGCTGGGCAAACCCTGCTGAGAATTGTACTTAACCAGTGGGGGCACGCTAAGTGCACCCACTGGGTGTAGTCTGCGAGACTACTTGTTGAATATTTTGATTCGGCAGTAGTCTTAGAGTAACTTTCCTCTGTCGGTATCCTTTATTTTTGTCGACTGACTTATCACTCTTGCTGACTGTAGAGGTCTTGTGATCTTGGAGCTCGTCTTTCCGAGTTAAAGAAGAAGCATATCAGCGTTGAACCTGACCTTGAACTTGCCAAGAAGAATCTCAAGACTACTCAAGAAGAGACGGCCATCATGGGAGGTAAACATTCGACCGTTTCACCTGCTTAGTAGACTCTCCACTGCTTTTCATTCAGTCTTTTTGAACCGACTGACTTCACATAAGCAGATGTGCATAGTGAAAACCGCCAGCTTCAGGCTCGTCTAAAGAGTGTTATTCTTTAGAGAGAATGAAGGAAGCATTGGAGAAGAAGGACCTGGACCTTGCTGCTGCTCAAAAAGAAGCTCGTGAGAAGATGACGCTTGCGGACCAGAAGCTGGCTTCTGTCGGCAAGTTGGAGGATGAGAACGCGAAGTTGAAGACGGCTGTCTCGGACGCCCATCGGGAAGTCGAGCAACTGAGGAAGGACAAGGAGAACCTGACCACTGAAGTCGGTGGCCTCCGGGCCAAGATGGGCAAGCTAGAATCCCATTTGGAACAACTTCCGGCGAAGCTTGTCTTGAAGCTTGAAGGTATGACTGTTTAGTTAGATAACCACTACTAGGAAAAGGCCTACTAATGGCGCACTGGTCTTGCCTACGAATGGCGCACTACTGGTGCGCCATTAGTATCACACCACTAGTATTTTTTACTAATGGCGCACCACTGGTGTGCCATTAGTATCTGGTATACTAATGGCGCACCATGCAGTGCGCCATTAGTTTTGCCCACAGTGCGCCACTAGTGTCTGCTATACTAATGGCACACCACGTGGTAGTGCGCCATTAGTAACAATTTTTTTATTTTTTTTTATTTTTTCTTAATCTCAGGTCACTATTTCACATATGAGATATCCAACACATATACATACAACAAGCATCCATATAACAATCATAGCCAACACACAAGTTCCATCATATATACATACATAGCCAACACATAGTTCCATCGTTACATATTACAAAAGTTTCACATTGTTCATCCAACACCGTTATCCATCAATTCACAAAAGTTTCAGATTGATACAAAATAAAAACACAAATGGAAAAGAAGCACTCCATCCATGCAAGCTTCCGTGAATTAAATCAAATCTGCAAAATGATAAACAAGAAGTTAGAAGAAGAAGAAGAAGAAGACTAGAAGAATACTAGAAGAAGAAGAACACTAGAAGAAGAATAAGAAGGTAAAATGAAGCTAACCTATGTCATTTTGGAAAAGAAGAAGAATAAGAAAAAGACTATAAGCTTATTATGTAAACTTGATCATTTTGTGCTAACATAAGTTATTTTGGAGCTAACCTATAGGAAACTAAGCATATAAGCTCTAAGTTAGCATATTAGAGCCAACTTAGGTAAAATGAAGCTAACCTATAGGAAACTAAGCATACTAGAGATAACATAGGTAACTAAGTATATATATAAATATATCATTTTGGAGATCTGACATACCTGACATAGTTCAGTTCTCATTGGTCTTCTCCTTCTCCTTCCTCGGTCTGATGCGCCAAGAGCGGCGAGGCGGTGGAGGCAGTGGGATGTAGTCTTCTACCACAATTGGCGTGGTCATGTCGCCCAGCTGTGGGATCGCCGGCGCCACCACCGGTGAGTGGTCATTGTCAGGCACCACCACCATCGCGAGGCCACCTTCAGGCAGGACGGGCACGACCATCGCTAGGTCATCCTCAGCCACCTCCATCTCTTGCCCATGGTCAGCCACCACCATCTCTTGCCCATGGTCAGCCACCACCATCTCTTGCCCTTGGTCAGCCACCACCAGTGCCAGGTCATCCTTAGCCTAATGCCCATCGTCATCCTGCAGCTCCTCATCCTCACTCTGCTCCTCTTCTCCCGCACTCCAGTCCAGATCATCCTTCTTATTGTCTATGCTGCTGCCAGAATCGCTGCTGCTTTCGCTAAAGCCAGAATCGGTCTTGCTTTTGCTACAACCATAGTCGCTGTTGCTTTGGCTGTAGCCAGTGTCGCTGCTGCTGCTCCCATTACCTGTCCAAATGCAACAATGACCGTTAACAATCGATGTGAGACAAAGCCAAATGTAGAGGAATAAGAAGAGGCAGAACGTACCGGCATCATCATCGTCAGCGTAGCGCATGCGACACATAGTCGCGTTGAACACCTTCACAATGAGCATGGTGGCGTCGTCGTCGTACCTGAAGAGAAGGAAGTACCCCAGCCGCAGGTCGTAGGCACGGTAGAACTTCTCCCACCCACGAGACAAGTACATGTGGCCCTCCTTGATCAACAACTCCACATCACACTACCTGCGAAACCCGTTGTCGGCCTGTCGCAGCTTCACAATATTTGGTGGATCTTCACCCAGCATGTGCCAACCAGCTATCCTCTCCTGCACAAAAGCGGGTCATGAGGCTTGTCAATGCGGCCATTGTTCTTGGCTTTTCTTGGCCGAGGTGTCTGGTGAGCCATTCGTCTCAGATGCTATGTTTGAAAGCTGCTAGGGCTTCGGCGTCCGGATAGTCGACTATCTGATTCTTTTTGGTAAGAAATCTGTTCCAGAGTTTCCGGGCTGACTCTCCGGGTTGGTGCGTTATATGACTCAGATCGTCTGCATCCGGAGGTCGGACATAGGTCCCTTGAAAATTTACCCGGAAAGCATCCTCGAGCTCTTCCCAACATCCTATGGTGTTTTTGGGAAGGCTTTTAAGCCAATGCCGGGCTGGCCCTTTGAGCTTCAGGGGTAAGTATTTTATGGCGTGAAGGTCATCTCCTCTAGCCATGTGTATGTGGAGGATATAATCCTCAATCTAGACTCCAGGGTCTGTTGTTCCGTCGTATGCTTCTATGTTTACGGACTTGAATCCCGCTGGAAATTCATGGTCCAGTACCTCATCGGTGAAACATAGGGGATGTGCGGCGCCCTGTATGTAGGTGTGCCGCGATGTTCGGATATTTTTTGCATTGCATTGCTTACTAGAGCTTGCTTTCTTGGCCCGTAGATGGATCTGGTTGGACCATTTTTTTGATGTGAATCCTTGGGCGGATCGTGTACCGGATTGAGTGCGGCGCCCTTTGTCGTTTGATTTCGATCGTGGGGTCGTCTATCCGACCTGGTGGCTTCCTTGTTTTTTGACTGTGGGGGCTCTAAGGCCTCTTCATCAAATTCCGGTAGTAATTTCCGCTTTGGATAGCTCTTTGTGTGATGACTGTTGCTGTACTTGTGTGCGGTATTGAGTACTTTGCCCCATCTGATTATGAGTGCATCTTCCGCTGTTTTGAGCTTTAGCTTCTGCTTTTTCAGGCTACGCGCAGTGGCGACGAGCCTTTGGCGGAGGTTCTTCTGTTCCAGTGACTTGTCCGGCGTGAGGTCGTCCAGACTATTATTTTTGCCGGGGACGGATTGTTCGGTTTATCCGCCCTGTTTGCACTGTTGCTTGATGGCATGTTCGTCTTCCGTTGATTCGCCCTGCTCTATGGCTGGGTCTATGTCGAGGTGGGGCTTGGCGCGGCGCTTACGCCGCCGCTTTGATTGTTTTTCAAGGGAACGATCCCTGGTTGCGCCCATTTGATCCTCGTCGTTGCTTCTTTTAGGTGTGTCCACCATGCATACATCGTGTGATGAGGTGATTGTCCGGTGCTCTATAGGCGCTGGTTCTTGATTGTCTCCTTCATCGGCGTCCATACCGTCGATGTCTTCGGAGTCGAAGTCGAGCATGTCGGTTAGATCGTCGACAGTGGCTACAAAGTGGGTGGTGGGTGGGTTTGGAATTTCTTTGTCGTCCGCATCCCAAACTTGCTGACCATAGTCCGGCCAGGTCTCTCCTCACAAGGAGAGAGACTTTAGTGAATTCAGGATGTCGCCAAAGGGCGAGTGCTGAAAGATGTCCGCGGCGGTGAACTCCATGATCGGAGCCCAATTGGGTCCTATCGGAAGGGTTGCGGAAGATCTCGAGTCCGGGAACGAGTCCGGCACCTTGGAGTCACTAGCCTTACAAAGGACTAGGCTAGTATTCGGCTCTATCACCGTAGAGATTGCGGCTCCTGGGGCAGTGTCCAACCGTCCGTCCCCGACTGGCGTAGTCGGCTCCGAGCTAATGGTCGGAGCGGACGCCTAAGCAGCGCTACGGGCGCTGTCCGGCGGAAGAGCTAGATCATGGCCCTCGTGACAGTGCGGCGCGCTTGGCCGTGGCTCGAATCCGTTGAAGATCAAGTCCCCGCGGATGTCAGCCGTGTAGTTTAAGCTTCCGAATCTGACCTGATGGCCAGGGGCGTAGCTTTCGATCTGCTCCAGATGGCCAAGCGAATTGGCCCGCAGTGCGAAGCCGCCGAATACGGAGATCTGTCCAGGGAGAAAAGTCTCACCCTGGACCGCGTCGTGGTTGATGATCGAAGGAGCCATCGGGCCTAAAGGTGGCGACACAGAGGAACTCTCAATGAAAGCACCAATGTCAGTGTCAAAACCGGCGGATCTCGGGTAGGGGGTCCCAAACTGTGCGTCTAGGCGGATGGTAACAGGAGACAAGGGACACGATGTTTTTACATTCCAACAGCTGTCGTGCTTTATTCAATTTTGTGTATTCGCCTTGCGACAGCATCTAAAACCAGCGCAGTACCGATCGCTTGCAATATGAAAAGCGATGAGGTAGAACACATGGGCCCCCAAACATGTAGGGTCGGCCTGCGGCCCAAAGTCCAGAACCGTGAGCCTATTTGAGTATTATATTCTCAGCTGAACCCCCATAAAAAAAGTTGAACCCCCATAATGCCCGTGCGTTGCAGAGGGAGTATATTTCTCGGCAAGGTGAGCTTGTGATATAAAATATTTGTATATTTCTTTACAGAGGGAGTATCTCTCTGTCAAAAAATATATTTATGTGTAACTAGTTACTCCTGTCTTTCTACTTGCTTCCGCTGATATGTGGGGCAACCGGCAACGGGGTCCATGTGCCATATGCACAAATTAGAGTGCACAACTTCACGGTAGACACACCACGGTCGTAGCGCCGCAGTAATGCCCAATGAGCCGTCAAATCACAACCCCCCCTTTCCAGCTTTAGCAGTAAGTTGGACGGACGAAGCGGCAATATTTCACTGGGCCTGAATCCCCTTCTCCCTCGTCTGGTTGTTCAGAGAAAAACCCCGCTCGGCGATTGCTTAGGGTTTTCTCATGGAGAACCAGGTACGAATTCTTCATCCGTCCCTGATAAATCCAAGTCCCTTGGTCGCAAGTAATCCTAGGATGGCAGCCGCCGCCGTTGATGCATTTTTCTTCGTACTAAATCTAGTGTGTTTCAGTTGCAGTGCCCAAAGTGCGAGTACCTACAGATTTTTGCGCCTTCGGCGAGACGCCACACTTGTTCCTTCTCATCCTACCACAGCATTTTGAAACACGCACAGTATGTTCCTAGAATCCCCTTATCTATCCGGGAGGGTGGGGTTTTTTTGAACATGCTGCGCTCTCGTATTATTTTTCCTGCAGTGTATTATTTGCTCCGCCAGAACACATGTACTCAAGATGCTCGGCCTTGCCATAACTGAATACACTAGTTTAATGGTCACAGTGAAGACAATCCATGGATATTACTTCCGAGTTGGGTTCATAAACCAAGAAGATCACTGCTTTTTTTATGGCCGAACTTGGATAAACTTTGTCAAGTGTTACGGACTGAAAGTTGGCGCACGAATGTTGATGGAAATAGCAGAACCTGATCTCATCTTCACTCTGATCTTCCACCCCGACGCCGTTCCAATTGTTCATCCATGTTAGTTTTGTATCTGGTTCTTGCTTGTTGCCTCGATTACTTCTTAATCCACCTATTCTGTCTAACTAATCACAATTTAACTTTAGAAGTAGCAACGAATCTATCACAAAGATGCTACTTCTAACTAATATTTTCTTATAATTGGTGGCACGTGTAGGTTTTTTCAGAGTTAAGCAGGCTGCTCATTTGTTATTCTGTAGTAACTCGACTGTTACTGATGGCACTGAAGTTGACTGGGACGACATCCACATGTTCCTACACTTTATTGATCGTCTTGAGGTCCTTGTGGGGCATTTCAATGGTGGGAGGCCACGTGGGATATGTGTGCCACTGCTGCACTCGTTGAACAGGTCCAATTGTGTCGAGAAACTTATGGTATGAGCTGTTTTCCGTTATATATGTTGTTCATAAACTATTGCTTATACACAGTTTTACAGCTGTGATCTTCTTGAAACAGGAACTGCCGAGTTCTATTGTTCCTATACAGATGCCTGACCATGGTCGGGTCAGACTTGCGCTTGGTCACAACATGATGTTTATGTCGACCTACTCAATTCCCCTTGGAGGTGAAAAGATACTTATTCGTGGGTTGTCTCAAATAATGAAGGCCCGTCCATCTTGGAGAATAGGACAGAAGATTATGTTCATGCTTTTCCATGGTTCTAAAGCGAATATCCTGTTTATTGACCATGTTGCGAGATGAAGCCGCTTCCAGAAGGTTGTGGATGCGCGGGGTGGCGCCTGGGCCTTGTCCTGGGGCTTGGCGGCCTCACCCTTGGTTAACTGTAGGCAAAGTAGCACTGTTCGAGGCGTGCTTTGTACGGTTGAACCTGTATAAGTACTCATACTGCTTTCAGCTTTGGTTGTTAAGTGCCCCTGCTAGTTTCAGTTAAGGTTGTTAAATACGCCTGTTGCTTCTACAGTCTGTCGTGTTTCTTCAGTCCTGTCTTCCTCCAGCCGCCAAAACCAAACCAGCGCCGGCGGGGCCGCCTGCTTCCGCCTCCCACGGCTGGCTGCGCCTCAGTGCATGCATCGCCGCCCCACCGTCTCCTAAATTGTTAACGCCGACGTTCTCCACGTGCTTTGGTGCGCTCGCCGTGGCGCCACCCTCTCGCGTTGTCAACATGGTCAACAAACAACAGGTATCGGCAGAAGTACGTGGAGAGGATGACAGTAGGGGCCCACCACGTCAGCGTATGGAAAAATAAAATTCTTCCTCCTAGTGTTTTCCTGACATGTGGGACCCACGACATTATGAGCAACACAAGATCGGCTGACACCTAGGACATAGCTACTCGAGCAGTATTTTTTTTGTTTGGTATTATTGAGACGGAGCAGGGCTTGAACTGGGCTGTGGCCCGTCTAGCCCAGGCTTATATTTTATGTTCACCATGTGACCAGCCCAGCTATTTTTTCTTTGTGAAAATGAGCCCAATTTATTTTTTCTGATGAATACCCAATCCAGGCCTACTTATTTTTCTACGCCCTGATGGGATGCAACTCTTTCAAGACGCCTGCAAATCTTGAAAGTAATATGAAATGGATTGTAAATATAAAAATAGATGACAAATTGGCAATTAATTTATAATTTCTGATTTTTTTTCACATTTTTAGATTCCTATTTCACTGGCATTAACCTAATTTAAATATATCTTCAAAGTACTTTAAATCTGGCTCGACATTTCGGTATTAAAAATAGTTTGGAACCCACAGAAATATGCGAAATTGGCCCTGGCCAACCAAAAAAAACGACTGCAATAAATTGCATAAGAAGTTGCCATGAGCTATATATAAATTATTAAAAAAAAGGGAGTGGTCTGACTTGTGGGCCTGTTTAGTTGACGCATATGCAAGATTTTTTAGTTATTATATACTATGTCAACAAACGATTCTAGCAGACGTAACCGTTGGATGTCAATCCAACGGCCGTCGTGTTTCTTCAATCTCTGATCTTCTTGCTCCAGCCGCCAAAGCAGCGCTGGCGGGACCACCTCCCACCTCCCGTGGTCGGCTGTGCTGCCGCGCAGGCCTCACCACCCCCTAGTACTCCCACCGCTGGCCAAGGCATCCCTCTACTCACCCACACCCCCTGTTATTCTGCGGCGACAGCAGCCTCACACCGCAGCCGAACCGGTGAACCCTCGTACTCCTCTCCGCGCGGGCTTCCACTGCCGCGACTTCCCAGGCTCCGCGTCGTCCCCTTCCTAGGCCTCGCCGTCGTCCACCGCAGTGGTGCTCTCGGCGCGGCGTGGTCAATGTGGTCAACGACCGACTTCCATCGGAAGAGTACTGTACGTGGAGAGGCTGACAGTTGGGTCCACGGCAGCCGCAAGCAAGTGCCTCCTTATTACGCGGAAAATAATTATTCCTCCATCTGACAGCAGCGACCCACCGGACGGGCCACCAGTATTTTGCGAAAACAACGTTTCCCCCTAACTTCTGGGACCCACAGGACATGCCACCGTATTTTGCGAAAAAAACATTCCCCCCGCTGTCAGCTCGGACCCACCGGAAGTTCCTCCTTATTACGCACAAAAAAATGAATACCCCCCTGCTAGCTGGGACCAACCTTGGTGGGAGGCTGACTTGTGGGCCTACGAAGTTGACTGGGATGGAGGCCTTTGTCAACTTTAGTCAATATATGAACGATTCTAGCTCCAGTGACCGTACAATGTCCATCCAACGGCCTTAGTGCTTCTTCAACCTCTGGTCTTCTTGCTCCAGCCGCCCAAAGCAGCACCGGTCGTGCCGCCTGCTCCTGCCGCCCGTGGCCGGCAGTGATGCTGCGGAGGCCTCACCGCCCCCTACTACTCCCACCGCTGGCCAGGCCATCCCTCTACGCACCCACACCCCCTGTTATTCTGCGGCGACGGCAGCCTCACACTGCAGCCGAACGAGTGAACCATCATACTCCTCTACACGTGGGCATCCACTGTCGCGTCTTCCATGGCTCCATGTCGTCCCCTTCCTAGGCCTCGCCGTCGTCCACCGCCCTGGTGCTCTCGGCGCGGCGTGGTCAAGGAATGGCTTCCATCGGACGTGGACTGTACATGGATAGGCTGATAGCTGGGTCCATGGCCGCAACAACGAAGTGCCTCCTTATTACGCGCAAAATAATTATTCCTCCACCTGACAACGGGGACCCATCGGACGGTCCACCGTATTTCGGGAAAAAATGTTCCCCCCTATCTGCTGGGACCCACCAGCTACATCTTCGCACGCAAGGAAGTGCGTCCGAAAAAAAATGATTCGCCCCCCTGACTGCTGGGACCCACCAGCTACATCTTCGCACGCAAGGAAGTGCGTCCGGGCAAAAAAAAACGATTCGCCCCCCTGACTGCTGGGACCCACCAGCTAAATCTTCGCAGGCAAGGAAGTGCGTCCGGGAAAAAAATGATTCGCCCCCCTGACTGCTGGGACCCACCAGCTACATCTTCGCAGGCAAGGAAGTGCCTGATAGTAGGGACCCACCTGGTCGAAGCGTACATAGCGTTGTCATTCTGGTCGGGAATGTGTACGTACATACTGGTCGATTTAGAGGCGCGCACGTAGCATGTACACATACGTACAGCGGCGAGGGTGCAAGAAAGAAAATACGGCCACGTACGTACATATGGGCAGGGTCTTGAACGCCTACTCGCGCATACGTACATGGCTGGGCCAGAACAGAGAAACAGCGTCGTCATTGTGTTCATGGGGAGCCAACCAGCTGGGTTCCAGAACGGAATGCGTGGTCGTGTTCATCGGGAGGGCTTGGACGGAACAGGCGATGGAAATGAGGCCTAGCGTACCGCACAACGGAGGAAACGGACCTCCTATGTTCGGAACGGGGTCGTGTTGATCGGGAGGGGTGTGACGTACCGCAAAACGGAGGAAACGAACCTCCTACGGTCGAAACAGGGGTCCTGTTGATCGGGAGGGGTGTGGCGTACCGCAAAACGGACGAAACGGACTTGTGTTGGAGCGCTACGGTCGAAACGGGGGTCCTGTTCATCATGAGGGGTGTGGCGTACAGCAAAACGGACGAAACGGACTTGTGTTGGAGCGCTACGGTCGAAATGGGGGTCCTGTTCATCGAGAGGGGTGTGGCGTACCGCAAAATGGGACTCCACGGGATACTGTTCATCTCCACCGTCGACCTCCTCCAGCCTCGACGGACTACCGTCGACCTCCTCCAGCCTCCACGGGCTCCTGTTCATCCAGCCTCCACCGTGCGCTACTCCACCGGCTACTGTTCAACCACCCCTCCACCGTCTACTGTTCATCCAGCCCTCCATCGTCTACTGTTCATCCAGCCCTCCATACCACGGGGTCCTGTTCAACCACACCTCCGC
>NC_041383.1:785623245-785646016 GCF_002162155.2 Triticum dicoccoides
CTATTCATCCAATCGATCGGCTTCAGTTAGCAGCATTAGCGAAGGAATCGCTCGGGTTCAGTAACGCGTAGCCTGCAGTGCAATCGCTCGGATTCAGTTAGAGCCCAACGCCACGCTCAGGTTCAGTTAGAGCCAACGCCTTGCACACACGCGCGTATGTGTAAGAGAGAAACGCGCATTGCTCAGCCCTCGACCTCCCACCGTAACCGGCAACTCCCCGAAATTTTCCTCCCCCTCGCTTCTACCACGGTTTTTTCCATCATGGATGGCCCAAAGAATGTCATGCAGCTGCGTGTCCGGCCCACCCAGGACGAAAAGCCCATTTTCTGTCATGATTTTTTGTCATAGAAGTAGGAGCCCACCACATCTATGATGATACCGGGTTTTGTCACAATTATCGTCATAGAAGTGTCATATGTATGACAGGAAAAAAATTCGTTCGGCCCAAAATGTCACGGATGTGTCTTTTTTTTGTAGTGTGGACTGCAGCTAAGCCCCCGAGTGAGGGGCAGACTCACCACTCGGTAGGATTTTTAACACTTAGGGGAGTACTGGACTGCAGCTAAGCCCCCGAGTGAGAGGCAGACTCACCACTCGGTAGGATTTTTCACACTTAGGCGAGTACTGGACTGTAGCTAAGCCCCCGAGTGAGAGGCAGACTCACCACTCGGTAGGAGTTTTAACACTTAGGAGAGTACTGGACTGCAGCTAAGCCCCCGAGTGAGAGGCAGACTCACCACTTGGTAGGATTTTTAATACTTAGGCGAGTACTGGACTGCAGCTAAGCCCCCGAGTGAGAGGCAGACTCACCACTTGGTAGGATTTTTAACACTTAGGCGAGTACTGGACTGCAGCTAAGCCCCCGAGTGGGAGGCAGATTCACCACTCAGTAGGATTTTTATCACTTCATCTTGCGCGAAACAGATTCACAGCTAAGGCGACACGTACTAAAGAAATATACAACAATCATCTAGAAGACTGTAAAATTATGTCTTTTGATAATCGAACTAAGAGGTACTTCTTATTACATCTCATCAGCTGAAATACTTAAGTGTAAAAAGGGCGGAGCAAATCCGCATTCCAGGTGCGCGGTTCATCTTTGTTGTGCTCGACATTGAAGAGACGATATGCTCCATTGTGGAGCACCTTGGTGATGACGAAAGGGCCTTCCCGGGCAGGGGCGAGCATGTGTGGCTTCTGCTGGTCCACTCGGAGAACCAAGTCCCCTTCTTGGAACGCTCGACCTCTTATGTTCCTGGCATGGAATCGACATAAGTCTTGTTGATAAATGGTCGACCAGATCAGGGCCATCTCTCTCTCTTCCTCCAAGAGGTCGACTGCATCTTATCAAGCTTTCTCTGCTTCCTCTTCTGAAAAGAGTTCGACTCAGGGAGCATTGTGGAGCAAATCACTTGGCAATACGGCTTCGGCCCCGTAGACGAGGAAGAATGGAGTCCGTCCAATCGACCAATTGGGAGTTGTTCTCAGTCCCCAAAGCACATATGGGAGTTCATCGGCCCAAGATCCTGGTGCATGCTTGAGGTCACGCATCAATTGGGGCTTCAGTCCTTTGAGGATCAATCCATTCGCTCGTTCAACCTGTCCATTCAACTGAGGATGGGCGACCGAAGCGTAATCGACTCTCGTGCCTTGGGAAGCGCAAAAGGCTCTGAATTCATCAGAGTCGAAGTTCGATCCATTGTTAGTGATGATGTTGTGCGGTATACCATATCTGAATATCAATTCTCTGACGAAACTCACAGTAGTACTTGCTTCAAGGTTTTTAATGGGCTTGGCTTCGATCCACTTAGTAAACTTGTCGACTGCTACCAGCACATGGGTAAATCCGCTCCTACCAGTCCTCAGAGGTCCAACCATGTCCAATCCCCAAACAGCAAAAGGTCAGATGAGTGGAAGAGTCTTCAGAGCTCATGCAGGTTTGTGGGACATGTTGGAGTAAAAATGACAACCTTCGCACTTGTCCACTATTTCCTTTGCCATCTCGTTAGCATGAGGCCAGTAAAACCCGGCTCGATATGCTTTGGCCACGATGGTCCAAGAGGACGCGTGGTGACCACAGGTCCCCGAGTGAATATCGTTGGGGATCATTCGGCCTTCTGATGGCATGATGCACTTCTGGCAGACCCCAGTTACACTCTCTCTGAACAATTGACCTTTTATCACGGTAAAAGCTTTACACCGTCGGATGATCTGTCGAGCCTCTTCTTCATCTTCTGGAAGTTCTTTCCTAAGAATGTACGCAATGTACGACACCGTCCAGTCGGGAGTGATGACCAAAACCTCCATGACTAAGTCGACCACGGCCGGGACTTCGACTTCAGTCGGATCTGTGGCACTCTTGGGCTGTGGTGGCTCTTCGGTGAAAGGATCTTCCTGAACTGAAGGTGGATCCATATGTTCCAAAAACACATTTCGGGGAATGGCCTCTCTCTTTGAACCTATCTTTGCCAACTCATCTACAGCTTGATTTTTCAGTCGGGGTATATGGTGAAGCTCCAAACCTTCAAACTTCTTTTCCAGCTTTCTTACAACATTGCAATAACCAGTCATGGCTGGGCTCCTGACATCCCATTCCTTCATCACTTGATTAACCACCAAATCTGAGTCGTCTTAAACCATAAGGCGACAGACACCGAGTGAAATGGCCATACGCAACCCGTATAAAAGAGCTTCATATTCGGCTTCATTATTAAAGGAATCAAAATGAATCTGGAGAACATAACTAAGCTTGTCTCCACGGGGGGATACCAATACTACCCCAGCACCTGAACCATTCAACATCTTGGAGCCATCAAAGAACATAGTCCAATGTTCCGGGTGAACTTGAGTCGGCAGTTGCTGCTCAATCCACTCGGCAAGGAAATCTGCTATTGCTTGGGACTTGATAGCCTTCTTTGCCTCAAACTTGATATCCAATGGAAGGAGTTCAATCACCCATTTTGCCACTCGACCAGTTGCATCTCTATTATACAGAATTTCAGATAGTGGCGCGTCGCTGACGACAGTAATGGAGTGGTTAGAGAAATAATGCGCAACGTTCTTCATGGTCATGTATATTCCATAGACAAGCTTCTGATAATGTGGATGTCGTTGCTTGGATGGAGTCAAAATTTCAGAGAGGTAATAAACTGAGCGTTGAACCTTGTAAGCTTTTCCTTCCTCTTCCCGCTCGACCGTGAGTACCGTACTGACAACTTGTCCAGTGGCTGCAATGTAAAGCAGTAAAGGCTCTTTGGTGATTGGCGCAGCAAGCACCGGATGGGTGGAAAGCAGGGCTTTGAGCTCTGCAAATGCTGCATCAGCTTCTTCAGTCCACTCGAACTTATCAGATTTCTTCATCAGTCGGTAAAGAGGCAAGGCCTTTTCACCGAGATGAGAAATGAATCGACTCAAGGCGGCCAAACAACCAGTCAGCTTCTGCATGTCATGCACTCGCACGGGGCGCTTCATTCGGAGGATGGTATCAACTTTTTCTGGATTGGCGTTGATCCCTCATTCAGAAATGAGAAAACCGAGTAACTTTCCTCCTAGAACTCCGAATGTGCACTTTGACGGATTAAGCTTGATATCGTACCTCCTCAGGTTGGCAAAGGTTTCTGCAAGGTCAGTCAATAGGTTGGAACCTTTGCGAGACTTGACCACAATGTCATCCATGTATGCTACCACATTCCGACTGATTTGAGTGAGCAGGCACTTCTGAATCATTCTCATGAATGTGGCTTCGGCATTTTTCAGACCAAAAGGCATGGTCACATAGCAAAAGCACCCGAACAGGGTGATGAAGGTTGTTTTTATTTCATCGGGACCATACAGTCGGATCTGATGATATCCGGAATATGCATCTAAGAAAGACAAGCGCTCACACCCCGCAGTCGAGTCAACAATCTGATCGATGCGAGGGAGAGGGAAGTGATCTTTCGGGCAGGCCCGATTGATATGCTTGAAATCAATGCACATACGAAGTGAATCATCCTTCTTGGGGACCATGACTACATTGGCTAGCCACTCAGAGTGGTAGATTTCACGGATGAACACTGCTGCCAACAGCCGAGCCACTTCTTCGGCAATTGCTTTTCTCTTCTGCGCGGCGGACCGCTGAAGGTGTTCTTTGATGGGTCTTACCTTGGGGTCGACACGCAAATGGTGCTCAGCCAGATCCCTGGGTACACCTAGCATGTCAAAGGGTTTCCATGCAAAGATGTCCCAGTTCTCACAAAGGAACTGGATGAGCGCTTCTAACTATTTGCTGTCGAGTGTCGTTGATATATGAGTCGGTGCAGCATTGGGATCGGTCAGGTGAATATGAATCGGCTTCGTTTCACCGGTCGACTGAAATGCAGAGTCCGTAGCAGGCTTCTTGGCTCGGAGCAAATCACTCGGATCTGCACACTTCTGATACTCTTGGAGTTCCACTTCTGCCATTTGTGCATCGGTGATTCTGGAACCTTTCTGGAAACATTCCTCTGCCTTCTGCCGATTGCCAGTAACTGTGATCACACCTTTGGGGCCAGGCATCTTCATCTTGAGATACACATAACATGGCCGAGCCTTAAAACGTGCATAGGCTGGCCTACCCAGAATGGCATGATAGGCACTCTGGAAATCCACAACTTTAAATGTCAACTTCTCCTTACGGTAATGCTCGGAATCACCGAAAACCACGTCAAGGGTGATCTAGCCGAGTGATTCAGCTTTCTTTCCAGGGATAACACCATGTAAACTCATGTTGCTCTCGCTAAGTTTGGACATCGGAATGCCCATCCCCTTCAAGGTTTCAGCGTAAAGGATGTTCAAACCACTGCCACCGTCCATCAGTACTTTGGTCAGTCGAATGCCTCCGACCACGGGGTCGACCACCAGTGCTTGCCTCCTAGGGGTGGCTACTCGAGCAGGATGATCAGACTGGTCGAACATGATGGCTGTTTGAGACCATTTCAGGCATGTGGTCATCGCTGCCGGAGCAACCATATTTACTTCTCTGTTGATGACCTTCAATCGACTCTTGCTCTCAACATCAGCAAAAATCATCAGAGTGGAATTGACTTTGGGATAAACATCGTCTTCCTCTTCATCCTCATCTTTGTCTGACTCTTTCTCCTTCTCACTGGGTTGTTTCTCTCGGAACTGCTGGGTCAGGAATCGACATTGTCGAGTGGT
Organism: Triticum dicoccoides; assembly: GCF_002162155.2. Taxonomy (NCBI): domain Eukaryota; kingdom Viridiplantae; phylum Streptophyta; class Magnoliopsida; order Poales; family Poaceae; genus Triticum; species Triticum dicoccoides. The sequence goes on from NC_041383.1 coordinate 785,628,424, forward strand.
ATGCTGCGGGTAAATCAGATTACCTTCTTCATCTTTCTTCGTTTGGATATGACATGGCAAATCTACCACATCATTACCTGATTGATCCTTTACCTTCTTAGGGGGCTAGGGCGCCTTTGGTTTTCCCTTAAACCTTCCTTGAGTCACTGATGCAATCTCTCCAGGTGCCACTGGTTCGGCTTTGCGCTTCTGTTTCCGACTGGAGTTGCCTCCATCGGCCTCTTGGCCGATTGGTTTGCTCTTCCCGCTACGAAGTCGATCCTCTTCTTCCCCGTTAGCGTACCGGGTTGCTATCTCCATCATCCGAGTCAGAGTCATATCCCCAGTCCGACTGAATTTCAAAACCAACTCCTTGTATTTGACGCCTTCCTTGAAAGCGTACACAACCTGATGCTCTGAAACATTTTTGACGGTGTGATACAAAGTGGACCACCTGTGGATAAAATCCCTCAAGATCTCATTCGGCTTCTGAACACAATGCTGCAACTCGGTCAATCCTGCTGGTCGTTTGTAAGTGCCCTCGAAAGTTCTGACGAACACTTGAGCCAGTTCCTCCCAACTGTATATACTACTCGGAGCCAACTGAGTCAACCACGCTCGGGCTGACCCTTCCAACATCAGAGGGATATGTTTCATCGCAATCTCATTGTTTCCGCCACCAATCTGCACAGCCACTCAGTAATCTTCAAGCCAAGTTTTAGGCTTAGATTCGCCAGTGAACTTACTGACTCCGGATGCCAACCTGAAGTTGGGAGGAATCACTGCTGCCCTGATGGCCCTGCTAAAACACTCGGGACCAGAAACATGCACTCGGCTGCCACTCGGACAATCTCTGCCAGGGTCTTCTCTGTGGGCTCTGTTCCGGTCGACCAGGCCTTGAACGAGGATAGACCTCGCGTCGAAGTCCGGTTCCCTTGAGTCGACTAAAGCCCTGCGCTCACCACTATGACGGCGCCTGTCATCGTTCCGCCGAGGCACATACGACGCACTCCTTGGGGGAGGCGTGGGTCCTCGACGGCGATTGTCACGGTCGAGTGGATGATCATACTGCCCACGGCCTTCACGCTGCGAAGGCGATCTTGGGCTGTGAGCCGACTTAATCGTGTCCGCTGCAACAGATCTGCTGTGAATCCTATTCCGCGACTGAGATACTGTTGTGTTTTGCTCTCCTGCTGCCCTGTGCAGGGCCCGGATCTGCATCAACCCTCTGCAAGCTTCCGACTAGGAAGGTTGGATGGACTCTGCTATTTGGGCCGCAGCTGTGAGATTCTGAATCGGAGTGCGGTATACCTTAGGTGGAGGCGGAAAAAGTTGTCGCCGACTGGACTCATGGATCCGCTCCTGAGCACGCTCGTCGAGAGCCCGCTGAAGGTTGTCCAGTCGAGTGCGCTCAGCCAAATTAGCCAAGCGCACCTCCTCCAAGGCCCGAGCCTTGAGGGTTTCTCCAATGATGGGCATGTGGAGTGCATCGATGTTGCGGTGACGAAGTTCTTCCCTCTACTGCAAAGAGAGGGGCTCGGGTCGGTATTCCACATGGACGTGCGACGGATCACCGCCTCCGTCTCCGCCACCCTCGTGGCGGAAACCGGGCGGGCTGTGAGGCCCATCGACCATCAAGACTTCGGCCGCAGGGTCGCTGCTATCGCACTCGGATGCGGTCTCCGCGGAGCCAGTCGACAGATCGAAAAGGCCGTGGAGAGTTTCATCGGGCTCGATTGCCGCGACTTGATGGGTGGTCGAATGCCGAGCCACCACGTGTTTCACCCACCGCTGCAGCCGCGATCGACTGGACCGCTTGCGGCAGCGAACAGCGAGGAGGGAAAACACCATCGGAGCCGACTGATACTGAGTTGACGGATGCCGGAGAAGGACGCCGCGAATGCACGCGCAGAAGTGCGTCGCCCCTCGGACGGGGAGCGCCTCAGTGTCTAGGGGAGCTTCTTGAAGCCACGCGGAGTCATCGGCAACGAAAACGAGCGCGCTGAGACGGATCTCGTGGCCCTCAGCCAATTTGCCACCGGAAACCATGATGATGATGATCGGTAAAACTTGCAACTTCAGCAACAAGTCGCTAAGACACCTGCCCCAAGGTGGGCGCCAACTGTCGTGGTCCTAAGATTGACAGTAGAAAGGGGGGTAGGTATGGAGAGGCAAGATCTCAGCTGTGGTGAAGGTGTAGACACGAGATTTACGAGTTCAGGCCCTTCACAGTGGAAGTAACAGCCCTACGTCTCGGTGCCCGGAGGCGGTCAATTGGATTATGAGTGTGATATTACAGGGGGTGCGAACCCTTGTGCCGGAGGAGGAGGGTGGATTATATAGAGTGCACCAGGACCCTTGCCGGCCTCCATTACAAAGGGCTTAATGTACATAAAGTATGGGCGTTACTGGTAACGTCTGCCTTAAGTGCTATTAATGATCTTAAAGACTACAGAGTGAATCCTTGACCGTTACAGCGTTGAGCGATTCCTGGTCTTCAGTATGGTCGAGTGACTCTCCATATGGTCGAGACGGTAGGGAGGAGGATCTCCGAGTGATGTGGCTGTTCAGTGGATTGCGCTCGACGTGTACAACCGGGGCCCTCCTGTTGTCTCTTGGTCCTTTTATCTTCCAGGGTAGTGACCTTGGGGTAGGGCGTATAGGTCAGGCCTATGACCCTACCCCAAGTCTGTATCCTCATCAGTCGTCATCATCAACCATCCTCCATCACCAATTTCATGATGCTCACCGCCGTGCGTGAGTAATTCCATCATAGGCTTGCTAGATGGTGATGGGTTGGATGAGATTTACCATGTAATCAAGTTAGTTTTGTTAGGGTTTGACCCCTATTATCCACTATGTTCTGAGATTGATGTTGCTATGACTTTGATATGCTTAATGCTTGTCACTAGGGCCCGGGTGCCATGATATCAGATCTGAACCTATTATGTTTTCATGAATATATGTGAGTTCTTGATCCTATCTTGCAAGTCTATAGTCACCTATTATGTGTCATGATCCAACAACCCCGAAGTCCCAATAATCGGGATACTTCTCGGTGATGACCGTAGTTTGAGGAGTTCATGTATTCACTATGTGTTAATGCTTTGGTCCGGTACTCTATTAAAAGGAGGCTTTAATATCCCTTAGTTTCCGTTAGGACCCTGCTGCCATGGGAGGGTAGGACAAAAGATGTCATGCAAGTTCTTTTCCATAAGCACGTATGACTATATTCGGAATACATGCCTACATTACATTGATGAACTGGAGCTAGTTCTGTGTCAACCTATGTTATAACTATTACATGATGAATTGCATCCAACATAATTATCCATCACTGATCCAATGCCTATGAGCTTTTCACATATTGTGATTTGCTTATTGACTTTTCCGTTGCTACTGTTACAATTACTACAAAACTGCTATCGTTACTTTTGCCACTGTTACCATTACTATCATACTACTTTGCTACTAAATACTTTGCTGCAGATACTAAGTTATCCAGGTGTGGTTGAATTGACAACTCAACTGCTAATACTTGAGAATATTCTTTGGCTCCTCTTGTGTTGAATCAATAAATTTGGGTTGAATACTCTACCCTCGAAAACTATTGTGATCCCCTATACCTGTGGGTTATCAAGACTATTTTCTGGCACTGTTGCCCGGGAGCATAGCTCTATTCTTTGAGTCACTTGGGATTTATATCTGCTGATCACTATGAAGAACTTGAAAGATCAAAGAACTAAAATTTATCCCTCAACTACGAGGGGGGGGGGTAAGGAACTGCCATCTAGCTCTGCACTTGATTCTCCTTCTGTTATGAGTAAACTTGCGACACCTAAACCTGCTACTACTATGAATTCTGATATGTCACATGTTATTGATGATGCCACTTCTGCTATGCATGATACTTATGATGAAACTACTTCTACGCTTCATACTACTGTGCCATTAGGTGAATTTCTTAATGAACAACTTGCTATAGCTAGGGAGAATGAAATTATTGAAACTGACAATATTGATGATAGTGATGATGAAGGTTCTCCCCCTAAGTATGAATTGCCTGTTGTTCCTGAGGGTTATGTTATGGATGAAGAAACTGCTAGAGATTTTCTTGCTTGCAATGATAGATCAGATCTTAAGAAATTATTAGCTAAGCTGAAACAGAAAACTCTAAATGCCAGAATGAAATATGACCCTGCTTTTGCTACTTCACCTATCTTTGTTACTGATAAGGATTATGAATTCTCTATTGATCCTGAGATAATTACTTTAGTTGAATCTGATCCTTTCTATGGCGCTGAATCTGAAACTGTTGTGGCACATCTTACCAAGTTAAATGATATAGCCACCCTGTTTACTAATGATGAGAAATCCCGCTACTATTATATCCTTAAAATATTTCGTTTCTCATTAAAGGGTGATGCTAAGACATGGTTTAATTCTCTTGATCCTGGTTGTGTGCGTAGTCCCCAGGATATGATCTATTACTTCTCTGCTAAATATTTCCCTGCTCATAAGAAACAAGCTGCCTTGCGGGAAATATATAATTTTGTGCAAATTAAAGAAGAGAGTCTCCCACAAGCTTGGGGGAGGCTTCTCCGATTACTTAATGCTTTGCCTGATCATCCTCTTAAGAAAAATGAAATACTTGATATCTTTTATAATGGACTAACCGATGCTTCCAAGGACCACTTGGATAGTTGTGCTGGTTGTGTTTTCAGGGAAAGAACAGTCGACCAATTTGAATTCCTATTAAATAATATGTTGACTAATGAAAATAATTGGACTCTTCCTGAGCCAACTCCTGAGCCAATTGAGCCAACTCCTGAGCCTATTCCTAAACCAACTCCAAAGAAGAGGGGTGTTCTATTTCTCAGTCCTGAAGATATGCAAGAGGCAAAGAAGTCAATGAAAGAAAAAGGTATTAAAGCTGAAGATGTTAAGAATTTACCTACTATTGAAGAAATACATGGTCTTAATATACCGCATGTTGAAGAAACACATTGTCTTGATAACCCGACACAGGTAGTGAAGGTAAATTCTCTCTATAGATATGATAAAGTTGAAATCCCGTCTACTAAATTTGCTAGCCAGTGCTTAGATGAATTTGATGATTTTATGGATAAAAAAGAAAAATTCAATGATTATGTTAGTAGACAGTTGAAAAATAATGCTTATATGATTGGACGCTTGAGTGATTATATGTCTAGAGTTAAGGGTGAACTTAAACTCACTAGTAAACATGTTTTTATGGTCACTACTCAAGCTGAACAAGTACTTAAGGCTCAGAATGAATTGCTAGATGAATTAAATAATAAACATGATTTTTCTGTTAGAGTGGCTACTAGAACTAGTAAAATGACTCGGGAACCTTTGTATCCTGAAGGCCTCCCTAAGAGAATTGAACAAGATTCTCAAAAAAATAATTTAGATGCTCCTAGTCCTTCTAAAAAGAAGAAAAATAAAAATGATAGGACTTTGCATGCTTCTAGTGAATCTAATGTAGAAACACGTGAGAATCCTAATGATATTTCTATCTCTGATGCTAAAACACAATCCGGAGACGCACATGAACCTAACGATAATGCTAATAATGATGTTCATGTAGATGCTCAACCTAGTAATAACAATAATATAGAAATTGAACCTGATGTTGATCTTGATAACTCACAATCAAGAAATCAACGTTATGATAAGAGAGATTTTGTTTCTAGGAAACATGGTAGGGAAAGAGAACCATGGGTTCAGAAACTCATGCCTTTTCCTCCTAAACCATCCAAGAAAAAGGATGATGAGGACTCTCAGCGTTTTGCTGAAATGATTAGGCCTATTTTCTTACGCATGCACTTAACTGATATGATCAAAACAAACCCTTATGCTAAATACATGAAAGATATCACTACAAATAAAAGAAAAATACCTGAAGCTGAAATTTCCACCATGCTTGCCAACTATACCTTTAAGGGTGGAATACCTAAGAAACTTGGTGATCCCGGAGTACCCACTATACCATGCTCCATCAAAATAAATTATGTTAAAACTACCTTATGTGATTTAGGAGCCAGTGTTAGTATTATGCCTCTTTCCTTATACCGTAGACTTGAATTAAGTAAGTTGACACCTACTGAGATATCCTTGCAAATGGCTGATAAATCAACTGCTATACATGTCGGCATTTGTGAGGACGTGCATGTTGTTGTTGCGAATGTTACTATCTTAATAGACTTTGTCATTCTTGATATTCTTGAGGACAACAGTCTGTCGATTATCCTTGGTAGACCCTTTTTAAATACTGCATGTGCTGTCATTGATTGCAACAAAGGCAATGTCACCTTTCATGTTAATGGAAATGAGCACACGGTACACTTTCCGAGGAAACAACCTCAAGTTCACAGCATAAATTCTATTGGGAAAATTCCGTCAATAATTGTTGGAGGTTTTGAATTTCCTCTTCCTACTGCAAAGAAAAAGTATGATATTCTTATTATTGGGGATGTTCATATCCCCGTTCAGGTAACCTAGTGTCAATTCGAAATTTCTCCAGTTCCATGTTATTTGGAATGAGTTTGTTAACAAGACTTGATCAACCTTGTTAGTGGATTCCTTTTGATGATCATGAGATGGATGAAACTAGAAGGCACCACCTTCTGACCCCCTCTTTACTTTCTGTTACTTAGAATAAATAAAGTAGAAATAGTATATTTTGTCTGTCTTCTGAATTATCCATGCAATAAAAAATATGCCGAAAATAAAAGTTCTCCAAAGGCCATGCCAAGTTAATATGATTTTTTATGGAATATTTGAGAATATTTGGCACTGAGAACACAACAGAGGGAGCAAGCACCTGGCCACGAGGGTACAGGGCGCGCCCACCCTACAGGGCGCGCCCCCTTGCCTCGTGGGCCCATGGTGGCTCCCCTCCACTTATTCCTGCACCCATACAATCCATCTTCCTCCCAAAAAATCCCCATCCATCTCAAGCACGAGTTCTTGCTGGTTTTGCTGCGATTTTCGATCTCGTTGCTCAAAGCTCCATTCACAAAACTGCTTTGGGACATTGTTGCTTGGTATGTGACTCCTCCAATGATCCAATTAGTTTTTGTTCTAGTGCTTTATTCATTGCAAATTCTTGCTGCCTTGGTGACCCTGTTCTTGAGCTTGCATGTTGAATTTATGAGGTCCCAAGTAATTCTAATGCATGATATAGGCTCTAGGCACTTATGGGAGTAGTTGCTATCAATCTTGTTAATTTTGATTCACTTTTATTTTGAAGTTACTAATTTTTTTTCAGAAAAAGATGATTAGGAGATTACTGAGGGGCTCTTCTGGTCAAGGCTCCAAGGATAAACAAGCTAAGGAGAAATAAAAGGCCAAGTATAATATTCCTCGCGTAGCGGAAGTAAGGCCTTGTGAGTGGCCATGTTATAATTTCTTGAGAGCAGCCGGGATTCATGAAGACTTTTATTGTTTTGCTGAATGTTGGCCTCACCGACTTCCTCCATGACTGGATCGAACATTATCTCTTACTTACCAATACTTTCGTGCAAAACTTTTATTATTATCCTAAGAATTCACCTCCTTCAGTATCCTTTCATTTATATGATGAGGCTAAGGAAATGTCATTACGTAATTTTTGCGCGGTTTGTAGAATACCCTTTGAGGGTAGCTTAGATGAACCACATCGTAAAGATGTGGATGGTTTCATTGATACCATTACTGTAGGGGAATCGAAGAAGGGTTCCGATGCGAGAATCACTAGCATACACTTTCCTGTTTTACGCTACTTTGCCATATTTGCTAGTCGATGCTTAATTGGTCGTGGAAATAGTGGAAACTTCAGTGTTCCTGATATTATTATTCTGTTCCATGCCTTATTCGGTGATAACACTTTTAGTATGGGTGTCGTTATTGCTAAACGGTTAAACTTAAACCATACAAAGGGCCCCATCTTTGCAGGTATCTATGTTGCACGCCTTGCTAAATATTTCGAGATACCTATTAGGCATGATGAGAAAGATGAGACACTGCTGCCTCTTACCTTTTTAGATTATAGGAGCATGGTAGCACATGAGTTTATTGTTTACAACGATCATAAGATGCTCCTGTATAACCTAAGATGTAATAAGAAACACAATGAGATTATTACCCTACCTGCACCTTCTTTGTTTGATTTAACTGCAGGTCATTACCTTGTCTTGCCGAAGGCAGTGTACGCACATCAAGGCCAGACATCTGCTCCAGAGCCTGAGCCGGAACCACCACTGGACCTCTATCGTCCATCATCTTATCAGTGGAATCCGGAGGAGATCGCCAGCCAGTGGCAGTACGATGACACTCCTCAGTACACCGGGGAGAGTAGCGGTGATCCATGGGCATAGACCAACTTAGGCCAAAAGCCTAAGCTTTGGGGAGTATGTATTCCTCACCGACTTTACATTCATGTTCACACACTCATTCTAGTGTCGGTGCTCATACTCTTTCATTGTACTATCCATGCTAGTTTAATTTCTTTTTCTAGTTTTCTTCTTGTGTGTTAGATAAAACCTTAAGAAAACCCAAAAAAAATTAGTTAGTTTAATTTCCATGCCTGTAGTAGTAATAGTTAAAAGAAAACCCAAAAAGATTTATCGTTCTTCTTTTGCTTGTTGGGAGCGTTCTTGTGTAAATAGTTTTATTTATTTTTTTTCCTCTGGGGGTCAAGAGTAGAAGATCATAATGAAAATGCTAAGTGGATCTCATATGCATAATTGATTTACTTTAACCAGGAGCCCATATTACTTTGTCTTCCCTCTTGAAATGAATGCTTGCAGATTCCATCTTAGTCCAATGCACGTGCACTATTATTATTATACACACCGTTCGGTCGTGCAAGTGAAAGGCAATAATGACGATTTATGATGGACTGATTGAGATGAGAAAAGCTGGTATGAACTCGACCTCTCTTGTTTTTGTAAATATGATGAGTTCATTGTTCCTGATTCAGCCTATTATGAATAAACATGTTTGCAATGACAATTAGAGATTATAGTTGCTTATGTCATGCTTAATTAGCTAGGAGCTTATAATGGTTTACCTTGTGTGCCAACATGCTATTAAAATGGTTGTGATGTGGTATGATAGGGTGGTATCCTCCTTTAAATGAATTAAGTGACTCGACTTGGCACACGTTCACGCACGTAGTTGAAACAAAAATCAACATAGCCTTCACGATATTTATGTTCATGGTGGATTATATCCTACTCATGCTTGCACTCGGTGTTGATTGATTTTAATGCATGTTCATGACTGCTGTCGCTCTCTCAGTTGGTCGCTTCCCAGTCTTTTGCTATCCTTCACTTGTACTAAGCGGGAATACTGCTTGTGCATCCAAACTCCATAAACCCCAAAGTTGTTCCATATGAGTCCACCATACCTTCCTATATGCGGTATTTACCTGCCGTTCCAAGTAAATTTGTATGTGCCAAACTCCAAACCTTCAAATGAAATTCTGTTTTGTATGCTCGAGCAGCTCATGTATCAACTAGGGCTATCTGTATCTTCCATGCTAGGTGGGTTATTCTCAAGAGGAGTGGACTCCGCTCCTCATTCACGAGAAAATGGCTGGTAACCGGGATGTCCAGTCCCATGATCAAAAAGATCAAAGCAAATCAAAATAATTAAACAAAACTCCCCCAGGGTTGTTGTTAGTTGGAGTCACTCGTTGTTTCGAGCAAGCCATGGGTTGATGCTTGTTGGTGGTGGGGGAGTATAAACTTTACCATTCTATTTGGGAACCGCCTATAATGTATGTAGCATGGAAGATATCGGGATCTCATAGTTGTTATGTTGATAGTGAAAGTATACCGCTCAAAATGATATTTATCTCTCTATTTCAAAATCGAGCTCTGGCACCTCTACAAATCCCTGCTTCCCTCTGCGAAGGGCCTATCTATTTACTTTTATATTGAGTCATCACCCTCTTATTAAAAAGCACCCGCTAGAGAGCACACGACAATTGCATGCATTACTATTAGTTTATATCGGGTATGACTTGACTGGATCTCTTTTACCATGAATTACAATGTTTAGTCAGTCCTTTATCTTTAAAGGTGCTCTGCATTTATGTTTTGCGGTCTCAGAAAGGGCTAGCGAGATACCATCTTGTTATATCATATTATGGTTATTTTGAGAAAGTGTTGTCATCCGAGTTTTATTATTGTTGCTCGCTAGCTGATTATGCCATTGATATGAGTAAACATGAGACCTAAGTGTTATTGTGAATGTGGTTAGTTATGATCTTTGCTGAAAACTTGAATGCTGGCTTTACATATTTACAACAACAAGAGCAAATACAGTTTGTAAAAGTTTTTCTTTATCACTTTCAGTTTGTCAACTGAATTGCTTGAGGACAAGCAAAGGTTTAAGCTTGGGGGAGTTGATACGTCTTCGTCGTATCTACTTTTCCAAACACTTTTGCCCTTGTTTTGGACCCTAATTTGCATGATTTGAATGGAGCTAACCCGGACTAACGATGTTTTCAGCAGAACTGCCATGGTGTTATTTTTGTGCAGAAATAAAAGTTCTCGGAATGACCTACAAATCCACGGAGATAACTTTTGGAAAATATAAAAAATATTGGCGAAAGAATCAAGGCCAAGGGCCCACACCCTATCCACGAGGGTGGGGGCGCGCCCCCTCCCCCTGGGCGTGCCCCCCTGTCTCGTGGGCCCCCTGATGCTCCACCGACCTCAACTCCAACTCCATATATTCTATTTCACGGAGAAAAAAATTAGAGAGGAAGTTTCATCGCATTTTACGATACGGAGCCGTCTCCAAGCCCTAAAACATCTTGGGAGGGCTGATCTGGAGTTCGTTCAGGGCTCCGGAGAGGGGGATTCGTCGTCGTCGTCATCATCAACCATCCTCCATCACCAATTTTATGATGCTCACCGCCGTGCGTGAGTAATTCCATCGTAGGCTTGCTAGATGGTGATGGGTTGGATGAGATTTACCATGTAATCAAGTTAGTTTTGTTAGGGTTTGATCCCTAGTATCCACTATGTTCTGAGATTGATGTTGCTATGACTTTGCTATGCTTAATGCCTGTCACTAGGGCCCGGGTGCCATGATTTCAGATCTGAACCTATTATGTTTTCATGAATATATGTGAGTTCTTGATCCTATCTTCCAAGTCTATAGTCACCTATTATCTGTTATGATCCAACAACCCCAAAGTGACAATAATCGGGATACTTCTCAGTGATGACCGTAGTTTGAGGAGTTCATGTATGCACTATGTGTTAATGATTTGGTCCGGTACTCTATTAAAAGGAGGCCTTAATATCCCTTAGTTTCCATTTGGACCCTGCTGCCACGGGAGGGTAGGACAAAAGATGTCATGCAAGTTCTTTTCCATAAGCACGTATGACTATATTCGGAATACATGCCTACATTACATTGATGAACTGGAGCTAGTTCTGTGTCACCCTATGTTATAACTATTACATGATGAATTGCATCCGACATAATTATCCATCACTGATCCAATGCCTACGAGCTTTTCACATATTGTGCTTTGCTTATTTACTTTTCCATTGCTACTCTTACAATTACTACAAAACCGCTATCGTTACTTTTGCCACTGTTACCATTACTATCATACTACTTTGCTACTAAATACTTTGCTGCAGATACTAAGTTATCCAGGTGTTGTTGAATTGAAAACTCAACTGCTAATACTTGAGAACATCTTTGGCTCCCCTTGTATCGAATCAATAAATTTGGGTTGAATACTCTACCCTCGAAAACGGTTGCGATCCCCTATTCTTGTGGGTTATCACCTGCAAGCCAAGACAGCCGCCTTATTTGCATCCAGGAAGTATGTTGAACCAAAGGACGCGTAAATGTACTAGTACTACTAGTACACAATAGCGTTGTCTGTCCAGCTTAGTGTGGTGAGGTGGTTTCTCGAAGAAGACGATGGAGAAGATGAGTCAGTGAAGAGCGAAATGATGGTTGCTTCGTCCGTGCTTTGTGATTTGACACCTCACTGCTTTGTGATTTGTGATAGAAGGGACATGGGAGTAGACTCTATGCTCTATACTGTACATGCGTCCAAGCCTGGGAGAAAGAGGAGAGTTGTTGCATTTTTCTATTCCTTCAATCAATCAATCAGGGAGCTTCAGTTCCATTTTTTTGGCTTTGGCAGCACCGTCCACAATGGTTCCCATGATGCCAAAAGCTATTTTCACATTTGGCTACACATTGTGGATGCCCTTAACCGTACCACTTGGTTTTGCTCCTGTGTACTATCTATACAAATCTCAATTATACTGATCTAAAAAATTATAGAATCAAGATTAGTAAAACGGAGGTGATTTTGCCGCGCGGATGGCAAGGGAGGTTTCTTATTTTTAGAGGATGTTGTCCTGGAGGTTTTCTAACATGTGGTCCCATGTGTCAATGCTTTACCAAGCCGATCCGCGTCCCACATGAGGCAGAACAACGGCAGAAGCAACACGTTGTTAACTTGAAGAAGATGAGGTAGAAGCGGATTCAGCAACAAGTGAAATGATGATTGCTTCGTCCCTCCAACTTTTTTAGCATTATTACTTCGTCCCTCCAACTTAACTACGGGAAAGGTGCAACTTTGTGATTTGATGCTTCATTGCTCATTACTACATCGGCACCATGACTGGGGTGCTTCACCCCGGCTGCTCTGCACTGTATTTCGGTATGGCACGTGGACCCGGTAGCTTGATGTCCCACATGTCAGAGAAAGGGACTAGAAGATTTATGAAAGCGAGCACTCCACTCTTACGACGGAGGAGTACACGACACGGCGGCCCAGTGAATTGTCACTTGTACTATATAGTACTATAGTTTTGCTGTTTCGGACGATCCATCGATACAAACCCGATTAAACAAGAAAGAGCGGGATTTTTCCCGCGTGGTAGATGATACTAGCCATACATTTCAAAGGTAATTTTAATGTATGATAACTGAATAATTAAGTAATAATACGATATCTAGTAAAACTAAAAACACATATGATTTATTGTGTTAGAGTGTAGTAGTAGTGCTGTATTGCATAGTTGTTAGATGTAACATGCGAGAACATGTAGAGATGTAGTTTTGGAGGGCCTACGGATAGAAAAGCGTAATACGGTCACCGAACTTCAGAATAAGCTGATTACGGTCACTATATACGTTTTGCGGTGATTATACGGTCACTTGCTCACGGTTTAGCATCAGATTGCACTTTGTTGACCGGCCAAATAGTCTGCGTGGCACCATGTTGACTAGTTAAATTGACTATATTCCTTGTGGGTCCCACCTGTCAGTTTGCATAGGGAAAAGGTCAGATAAACACAAATTCACGCACACGCGACAAGTGTCACGCCCAATATGTGACCCTATCCAAAAGGAACTCGAAGGTCCCACCAAGGATAGACCCGCATATTGAAACGCTTTTGCAAGGTGGATATCATTACATCAACTTTACATAATAGATGGGGATACATACATAAGGCATACAATGCCACACGAATACAACATCACAATACATAAGAGCATCATCCGGCTACGGATGAGCCACAAACAGAAACTCAAACGACATCCACCCTGCTAGCCCAGGTTGCCGACCTGGAACCTATCCCCTGATCGAAGAAGAAGCAGAAGAAGAACTCCAAGACAAGCAAACATCGCTCTCGTGTCATGATCATCGCATCACCTGTACCTGCAACTGTTGTTGTAGTAATCTGTGAGCCACGAGGACTCGGCAATCCCATTACCATGGGTATCAAGACTAGCAAAGCTTAAAGGGAAAGGAAGGGGTAAAGTGGTGAGGCTGCAGCAGCGACTAAGCATATATGGTGGCTAACATACGCAAATAAGAGCGAGAAGAGAGCAAGCAGAACGGTCGTGAAACTAGCAATGATCAAGAAGTGATCCTGAACTCCTACTTACGTCAAACATAACCCAAAGACCATGTTCACTTCCTGGACTCCGCCGAAAAGAGACCATCACGGCTACACACACGGTTGATGCATTTTAAATCGGATCTGGTGTCAAGTTATCTACAACCGGACATTAACAAATTCCCATCTGCCTATAACCGCAGGCACGACTTTCGAAAGATTATACCCTGCAGGGGTGTCCCAACTTAGCCCATGATAAGATCTCGCAATCAACGAAGGATATACCTTCTCCCAGGAAGACCCGATCAGACTCGGAATCCCGGTTTACAAGACATTTCGACAATGGTAAAGCAAGACCAGCAAAGCCGCCCGATGCGCCGACAATCCCGATAGGAGCTGCACATATCTCATTCTCAGGGCAACACCGGATAAGCGAAGCGTACAGGAACCGACGTAACCCAAGTTGCCAAGGGATGGTCCCGCACGGTGCTCTAGTTTGGACCAACACTTAGACAAGCATTGGCCCGAGGGGGCTGTAATAAAGATGACCCTTGGGTTAATTACTCCCAAGGGAAATATAGGTGGTGGTGAGGCAAATGGTAAAACCAAGGTTGGGCCTTGCTGGAGGAGTTTTATTCAAAGCGAACTGTCAAGGGGGTCCCATAAATCACCCGACCGCGTAAGGAACGCAAAATCCAGGAACATAACACCGGTATGACGGAAACTAGGGCGGCAAGAGTGGAACAAAACACCAGTCATAAGGCCGAGCCTTCCACCCTTTACCAAGTATATAGATGCATTAATATTGTGATATCCCAACCAAAATCCTGTCCACCATGGAGAAATCTTCAACTTCACCTGCAAGTAGCAACGCTATAAGAGGGGCTGAGCAAAAGCGGTAACATAGCCAAACAACGGTTTGCATAGGAGAAGTGTCAAAGGTTAGAGGTTCATGGCAATATGGGAGGCTTGATGAGCAAAAGATAGGTAACGCAGCATAGCGATAGAATGAAGCAACTAGCATAGCAATTATAGTAGTGAGATCCAGGGTAGCGGTCATCTTGCCTGAAATCCCGCAAGGAATAAGAACGAGTCCATGAAGAAGATGAAGCCACGAAGAAGAACCAAGCGTAGACGAACGAATCCTCACGATCGCAACGAAACAGGAACTATTGAAAAGAAGCACACAACAAGGTAAACACACCACATAAGAACAAGGCATGATGCACAAACAAGCATGATATAAGACAAGACTACATGAAGCTACTCATGGCAAGAGATGATGCAAACAAGAGCAACACATCAAGGCAAGTTTAAATGAGGCCGGGAACAACATATGACAATTCTGGTAAGTCCTCATATGCATATTTCGAAATTGGTCCAAATCTGAATAACCATTATGTTCAAGTTATTAAACAGCAAGTTAAGATGCACAAAGATGATCTACACGAAGTTCTAGTCAAGTTACATATAAAGTTCATTTAGTTCGGAGCTACGGCCTAGAAGATATGAGCAAAACAAGTTAAACATGGCATTGATGCAAAATGCATCCAAACATCAAGCAAACAGCTCAAAACAAGGATGCAACATGATAATATGAAACTACATGCAAAATCAATCAAGTTTCATATAGAGCACACTCAAAACGGAGCAACGGTTCAACACACACACACTATACAAGTTATAGCAACAATCTGTCCAAAACAGCAACTAGGCATATTGCAAGCATCAAAACAACATGCTACAGGACCTCAACAAGAAAACAAAAGGCATGGGCATGATGTACAGGTAAAGCATAACAAAACATGAACACTGAGCTATCTCCGGAAATCACTAGAACATGCTCAAACACACATGGCAAGATTGCAATTAATAACAGTTCAGACTTTCCAGAAAATAACATTAGGTTGCAATGTTCAGAGCTATCAAACAACATGTTACAGGAACTTATCATGGCAAACAAAGGCATGGCATGAAACTACTAAATGCATAGAACAAAAGTCTCTTACTGACCATAAGCCAAAAAGGATCAGAAAATATGATGGCACACATGTAAACATGGCAAGTTATAATACAGATTCATACATGGCAGAAACAGAATTATGAAGGCATGTTGGTGAGCTTGTGCAACTCACTATAGAGCAATACATGGCATGGAAAGCCAACCAACAGTAAGAATGCATGTTTGTGAAGCTAAGCATGGCAAGAGCAAGTTCATAGGGTGGATGGATCACTAGCAAAACACATGGCAACAACTGAACTTAATGTTAACAGGCTGACAGCAACATTATCAAGCAACTTTGGAGCAAGATATGACCAAGCTACAGCAAGCTATAATTGCAGCCAGGGGCATGAATGGATAGAGCATGACATGTAGAACAAGACATATTTAGTGGACATCTCCAGATTATGCATAGAATGACTAGTAGAAGCAGGTTTACATAGCATCACGAAATAACAGATTCAGCCTAGCAAAACAGTAACAGCAAGTACACTACTTAACAAGCTTGATTCACTCACCACAAGTCATTGCATGACAAGATAAGCATAGCATCAGCAAGAAGACATGTTTGTGAAACAAACCAAGTCAAGAACAAGTTCTTAGCATGCAAGGATCAACTACAACAACCTTGGCAAAATTGAATAACATGTAAACAATCTGCCAGGTAACATTTTGAAGCAAAAGTAGAGCATGCAAATGACATGCTAGACAACTCCATAATTGCAACAAGGGGCATGAATGGATAGAACATAACCATATGTTCAAAACACCCTTACTGAAGTATCTCAAAATATGCATGGATCTCTCTGTAGCATCAAGTTTACATGGCATCAAAATAACAGCAAAACAGGGACTAAAATCAGCAACATCACGATGCCTAGTTTACATGCTTGTGCTAGTCACCACAGAGATCACAAAAATACATGGCATACACCACTATAAAGAAGACATAGCATAGATCAAAACACATGTAGACATCAACCTCATAGGATGCACACATCAATCATGGCAAAAATGACAAAAGAGCTAGTTATGTTAACAGACAGCAGACAACATCATGAAGCACTCTTGCAACGAAGATTCAGGCATTAAGATGAGATCTAATGAATATAATGCAATGGAATGAAATGATGTACTCGTTGAGACGAACAATTTGACATATTACACGCACAAAACGGAGCAGTATGCATGGAGATATGATGCGATGAATATGGCATGATAATACTGAAATATTCGGGACCGCAGATTTTTGAAGAAGAAAAGACAGACGAGCGCGAGATAACTATACTACACACGTGCGGGGAATAGCCGTGCTGAGGCGCTCACCTAGCGGGCCAAGGCCCAGGGTGGAGAGGAGGCGCGTCGGCGGGGTGACTGGGTTGGGCCTCGAGGAGGCCGGGGCGCTGGGCCGGGGCGCTGGGGAGGCCCACGCGGGCGCCCAGCCGAGCGGGACGAGCTCCCAGCTCGATCCCGGGCCCTGGCGGCGGCGCCGGTGATGGTGGACGAGGGACGGCGGTCCGACGAAGGGGAGGAAGGCGGAGGAGGCCAGATCTGGCCGGATCCAGACCCAGGGATCTCGTTCCCGGCGTCAGCGCGAGGTGGTGTGGTCGAGGTCACCAGGGATGTGGGTCTTGAGGTCGGCGACGACGGGCATCCATGGCGGCAGCGCTGCAAGGAACAGAGGGAGTGAGACAAGAAGAAAAAGAAGAGA
>NC_041383.1:785646518-785649052 GCF_002162155.2 Triticum dicoccoides
GGCGGGGAGGGGTTTGGCCGGCGCAGAAATCGAGGTGGCTGCGACTGGAAGGTTAGGGAAGGCTAGGGGATAGGTTTTAGGCTAGGAATGGCCAAAATTAGAAGGAGGGGCCTATATATAGCAAGGGGGCTAGGGTTAGGGGGTTTGGAGGGGTTTCGGACCCTCGGATCTCGATCTGACGGTCCGGAGCGGAGGGGGACTAGGTGAAGGGTTGGTGGGCTGTGAAGAGAGGGCTCGGGATGAGGGGAGAGAAGAGAGGTTGCAGCCCGGCACGGGTTTTCGGAGGCCGAAAACACCTGACGAAGGTACCGGCAACGGTACCACTATATTTAACGGTTGGGCTATCAAATGGACTCCGAATGCGACGAAACTTGGCAGGCGGTCTTTCTACACTATAATAAGACCGCACGACAAGTTGCAACCCATTCTGAGAACATTTTTATGCCACTTATAAAATAATATTTCGGAGGTGCCACGGGCGCGTGCGAGTGTGTCCAGACTCGGAACGGACAACGGAGAGAACCGGGAGAACCCGAACGGATGCATGTTTTGAAAAACATGCAGATGATGACATGGCCAAATGCAACATGCAAGAAAATGATATGGCAACGACGACGAATAACTGGCAGACACCTGGCGCGTCGAATCTGGGGCGTTACAACACTCCTCCACTAACAAGAGATCTCGTCCCGAGATCTTAGGACCGAGACGGGAGAGAAAAGGGATGAGGTGAAACAAGAACTCAAGAGAAAAAGCAAAGAATCGAGAGCACTCGAGAAGAAGAGATGGACGACGAGAATGACGAGAATCGAAAGGTCACTGAATCAGATAGACTATGAAACCACTCCAGTTAGAACGAGATAAGAAACGAATAATACTGAAAGGATTTAGGCAGCACTCCGGCTGAACATGGAAAGACTAGAATATGAGAGGATGGAATGATACTTGATGAAGACATGACACAAAACCTCCGGAAAGAATTGAAAGAGAATTGAATGAAAAGAATTTAGAAGGATTGAATGGAGTTGTTGAGAAAATCAACAACGAAAGAAGAAGCTTGATGCGGTCTTATAGATAACATCTCAAGATTATGAGGTGATAACCGGCCACAAACGGAAATGATTGGATAACTGAGAAGAATGAAGAAATGCAAAACTCCACTTCAAAGGAATGTGGAGAATTAATTGCACTTTGAGACGCGAGAAGAAAAGATACTTGAACTCCACCGACAAGAATCTTGATGAGACTTGAAGAATGGATTAAATCATGAAGAACCACCATGAAGAACTCCGGTAAACAAAAGGATGACGAGATACAATGAAGGATGAAAGAATAAGATTAAAGCTTGCGATGATTTAGATGGAGGTTCCGACGAAATGACCGAGGAAATTTGAACTCTGGAAAAGAAAAGATGAAAACACTTGGAACTAGAATTTATTCATTAAGAACAAACTCCGAAGAAAAGGATTGAATCACCTCGAGGAAATAAGAATAAGATTGTTGTATGCTTATCCTTCATCAAATTAAATTGATGACAAGCAATGGATATTTGCATACTACTTATTCTACTTGAAAAAGATTGAGAAGGGATAGCACAAAACTTGAGAAAGTCTTCATGAACCACCGGTAGGATTGAAAGAACTAATGGATTAATATGATAATCAAAGAAAAAGAATCTAAAAGAACCACCGTAAGAATTCGAAAATGACTGATGAAAGAGTCTGAATCACCGGGATAATTGGATAACGGAAGCTGAAATGTGAGGTCGAAGAATTCTTCTGGAATGACGACCTTCGATGAAAAGAAACAGGAAAACAACTTCTGGCATACTCCGGATGGATGAAAAGGAATATCTGACAAATGGAATAATTCACGAGGATAACATGAAGCTGGAACCTCGAAACTTTGAGAGGACGGACAAGATTTAAGAGGAACTCTTCTTCGATCTTCAAATGACGATGAGAAACACCACCAAAATACTGAGATACTCCGGTAGAATGGAAAGCGAAGAGGTTGGGCCAACAATGAAATGATTTGAAATCGATCTTGGAAAAGGCATCTGACTGATGAAATTCATACTTACGTCAAACTTCAAAAGGATTTGAGAATAGCTCCGGGAAAATCAGAAGAGTCTGGTAAGATCCTGGGAAAAGACCTGTGGGTTAGGGCCCACTAACGAGAAAACACCGTTGGATAGGGATGATGAACAGATATATGAAGCACCAGAACAATTGAAATATTTGAATGAGGTGGCAACCTCGAATTAATTGGAACACAGACGAATCTCGAAAGATGTCTAAAGCATTCCGGAAGGATGAACTGGCGAGAGGCGAACGAGCAAGGGGAAACATTTGAGCCGAGGAAAAGAATATAATCAACACCGAAAAACTTGACTTGAGTCCACCGGAAAAGAAAAAGAGATGAAGGATGTCAAACAAAATGAGAATTCACCGGTTGAAACAATTGAGGGAAGACTGAAGAGGCTTCGCACGAGTGAAATTGATGGTCGTAACAGACTCAAGCGCCGGAAAGAA
>NC_041383.1:785649580-785654552 GCF_002162155.2 Triticum dicoccoides
CCGGAAAGAAGAGGGTGGGAGGGCGGGAAAACAAAGGCAACTTGGAAGGGGAAATCGACGAATATCTTGAAGAGAAAAACACCGGTTGAAAGAAAGCAAAGGCTTTGCACGAGTAGGATGGATTCTCGATTACGGACTCCGGTTCCGAGATGAAGAAGGGTGGGTGGGTGGGAAAAGAAAGCAACTGAGGATTGAACTCAATGATGAAGAGGCTCGAGTCGACTTGACGAGAAATGCACCGGATGAAAAGAGATGAAAACCAACGATCGGAAAACCAACTGCGTGATCCTACAGAAAAATTTGAATGGGAAGAGAAGTGATTCAAAACGCCTACGTCAAGATTCCTGACCAGAGCGACGAAGGGGCTGAGGAGTAAAAAGAATTCCTACTCTCCGATATAACTAGACTCCGAAAACAGTTTTGTTCTAGACTCAACAACGGCCAAACTACCGATCAATCAAGGGGGCTCCTAGGGTCGGTCGAGGCTCTGATACCAACTTGTCACGCCGAATATGCGACCCTATCCAAAAGGAACTCGAAGGTCCCACCAAGGATAGACCCGCATATTGAAACGCTTTTGCAAGGTGGATATCATTACATCAACTTTACATAATAGATGGGGATACATACATAAGGCATACAATGCCACACGAATACAACATCACAATACATAAGAGCATCATCCGGCTACGAATGAACCACAAACACAAACTCAAACGACATCCACCCTGCTATCCCAGGCTACCGACCTGGAACCTATCCCCTGATCGAAGAAGAAGCAGAAGAAGAACTCCAAGACAAGCAAAAATCGCTCTCGCGTCATGATCATCGCATAACCTGTACCTGCAACTGTTGTTATAGTAACTGTGAGCCACGAGGACTCAGCAATCCCATTACCATGGGTATGAAGACTAGCAAAGCTTAAAGGGAAAGGAAGGGGTAAAGTGGTGAGGCTGCAGCAGCGACTAAGCATATATGGTGGATAACATACGCAAATAAGAGTGAGAAGAGAGCAAGCAGAACGGTCGTGAAACTAGAAATGATCGAGAAGTGATCCTGAACTCCTACTTACGTCAAACATAACCCAAAGACCGTGTTCACTTCTCGGACTCCGCCGAAAAGAGACCATCACGGCTACACACACGGTTGATGCGTTTTAATTCGGATCTGGTGTCAATTTATCTACAACCACACATTAACAAATTCCCATCTTCCTATAACCGCAGGCACGGCTTTCGAAAGATTATACCCTGCAGGGGTGTCCCAACTTAGCCCATGATAAGCTCTCGCGATCAACGAAGGATATACCTTCTCCCAGGAAGACCCGATCAGACTCGGAATCCCGGTTTACAAGACATTTCGACAATGGTAAAACAAGACCAGCAAAGCCGCCCGATGCGCCGACAATCCCAATAGGAGCTGCACATATCTCGTTCTCAGGGCAACACCGGATAACCGAAGCGTACAGGAACCGACGTAACCCAAGTTGCCAAGGGATGGTCCCGAACGGTACTCTAGTTTGGACCAACACTTAGACAAGCATTGGCCCGGGGGGGCTGTAATAAAGATGACCCTTGGGTTAATTACTCCCAAGGGAAATATAGGTGGTGGTGAGGCAAATGGTAAAACCAAGGTTGGGCCTTGCTGGAGGAGTTTTATTCAAAGCGAACTATCAAGGGGGTCCCATAAATCACCCGACCGCGTAAGGAACGCAAAATCCGGTAACATAACATCGGTATGATGGAAACTAGGGCGGCAAGAGTGGAACAAAGCACCAGGCATAAGGCCGAGCCTTCCACCCTTTACCAAGTATATAGATGCATTAATAATATAAGAGATATTTTGATATCCCAACCAAAATCCTGTCCACCATGGAGAAATCTTCAACTTCACCTGCAACTAGCAACGCTATAAGAGGGGCTGAGCAAAAGCGGTAACATAGCCAAACAACGGTTTGCATAGGAAAAGTGTCAAAGGTTAGAGGTTCATTGCAATATGGGAGGCTTGATGAGCAAAAGATAGGTAACGCAGCATAGCAATAGAACGAAGCAACTAGCATAGCAATGATAGTAGTGAGATCCAGGGTAGCGGTCATCTTGCCTGAAATCCCGCAAGGAAGAAGAATGAGTCCATGAAGAAGATGAAGCCACGAAGACGAACCAAGCGTGGACGAACGAATCCTCACGATCACAACGAAACAGGAACTATCGAAAAGAAGCACACAACAAGGTAAACACACCACACCAGAACAAGGCATGATGCACAAACAAGCATGATTCAAGACAAGACTACATGAAACTACTCATGGCAAGAGATGATGTAAACAAGAGCAACACATCAAGGCAAGTTTTAATGAGGCCGGGAACAACATATGACAATTCCGGTAAGTCCTCATATGCATATTTCGAAATTGGTCCAGATCTGAATAAACATTATGTTCAAGTTATTAAACAGCAAGTTAAGATGCACAAAGATGATCTACACGAAATTCTAGTCAAGTTACATATAAAGTTCATTTAGTTCGGAGCTACGGCCTAGAAGATATGAGCAAAACAAGTTAAACATGGCATTGATGCAAAACGCATCAAAACATCAAGCAAACACCTCAAAACAAGGATGCAACATGATAATATGAAACTACATGCAAAATCAATCAAGTTTCATATAGAGCATACTCAAAACGGAGCAATGGTTCAACACACACACACTATACAAGTTAAAGCAACAATCTGTCCAAAACAGCAACTAGGCATATTGCAAGCATCAAAACAATATGCTACAGGACCTCAACAAGAAAACAAAAGGCATGGGCATGATGTACAGGTAAAGCATAACAAAACATGAACACTGAGCTATCTCCAGAAATCACTAGAACATGCTCAAACACACATGGCAAGATTGTAATTAATAACAGTTCAGACTTTGCAGAAAATAACATCAGGTTGCAATGTTTAGAGCTATCAAACAACATGTTACAGGAACTTATCATGGCAAACAAAGGCATGGCATGAACTAATAAATGCATAGAACAAAAGTACCTTACTGATCATAAGCCAAAAAGGATCAGAAAATATGATGGCACCCATGTAAACATGGCAAGTTATAATACAGATTCATACATGGCAGAAACAGAATTATGAAGGCATGTTGGTGAGCTTGTGCAACTCACTATAGAGCAATACATTGCATGGAAAGGCAACCAACAGTAAGAAGGCATGTTTGTGAAGCTAAGCATGGCAAGAGCAAGTTCATAGGGTGCATGGATCACTAGCAAAACACATGGCAACAACTGAACTTAATGTTAACAGGCTGACAACAACATTATCAAGCAACTTTGGAGCAAGATATGACCAAGCTACAACAAGCTATAATTGCAGCCAGGGGCATGAATGGATAGAGCATGACATGTAGAACAAGACATATTTAGTGGACATCTCCAGATTATGCATAGAATGACTAGTAGAAGCAGGTTTACATAGCATCACGAAATAACAGATTCAGCCTAGCAAAACAGTAACAGCAAGTACACTACTTAACAAGCTTGATTCACTCACCACAAGTCATTGCATGACAAGATAAGCATAGCATCCGCAAGAAGACATGTTTGTGAAACAAACCAAGTCAAGAACAAGTTCATAGCATGCAAGGATCAACTACAACAACCTTGGCAAAATTGAATAACATGTAAACAATCTGCCAGGAAACATTTTGAAGCAAAAGTAGAGCACAAAAATGACATGCTAGACTACTCCATAATTGCAAAAAGGGGCATGAATGGATAGAGCATAACCATATATTCAAAACACCCTTACTGAAGTATCTCAAAATATGCATGGATCTCTCTGTAGCATCAAGTTTACATGGCATCAAAATAACAGCAGAACAGGGACTAAAATCAGCAACATCACGATGCCTAGTTTACATGCTTGTGCTAGTCACCACAGAGATCACAAAAATACCCGGCATAGACCACTGTAAAGAATACATAGCATAGATCAAAACACATGTAGACATCAACCTCATAGGATGCACACATCAATCATGGCAAAAATGACAAAAGAGCTAGTTATGTTAACAGACAGCAGACAACATCATGAAGCACTCTTGCAACAAAGATTTAGGCATCAAGATGAGCTCTAATGAATATGATGCAATGGAATGAAATGATGTACTCGTTGAGACGAACAATTTGACATATTACACGCACAAAATGGAGCAGTATGCATGGAGGTATGATGCGATGAATATGGCATGATAATACTGAAATATTCGGGACTTAGCAGATTTTTGAAGAAGAAAAGACGGACGAGCGCGAGATAACTATACTACACACGTGCGGGGAATAGCCGTGTTGGGGCGCTCACCTAGCGGGTCAAGGCCCAGGGTGGAGAGGAGGCGCGTCGTTGGGGTGACTGGGCTGGGCCTCGAGGAGGCCGGGGCGCTGGGCCGGGGCGCTGGGGAGGCCCACGCGGGCGCCCAGGCGAGCGGGACGAGCTCCCAGCTCGATCCCGGGCCATTGCGGCGGCGCCGGTGATGGTGGACGACGGGACGGCGGTCCAACGAAGGGGAGGAAGGCGGAGGAGGCCAGATCTGGCCGGATCCAGACCTAGGGATCTCGTTCCCGGCGTCAGCGCGAGGTGGTGTGGTCAGGAGGTCACCTGGGATGCGGGTCTTGAGGTCGGCGACGACGGGCATCCACGGCGGCGGCGCTGCAAGCAACAGATGGAGTGAGACAAGAGGAAAAAGAAGAGAGAGGATGGAACATGGCGCGGGGGGGGGTCGGCCTGGTGGAGCTCGATGTTGCTCCGGCGAGGACGCCGGCGGGAACTGGTGCGGGAGCTCCATCCCCTGGAGCTCGGGATGAGGGAGCGGGAGGCGGCGCGGTCGGGCCCTGATGGGTTCGCGTGGGCCGCATGAGGGCTCGGGCGGGCCGCGGCTTGCTGAGGCGCTGGGGGCGAGGTGGCGTTGCGGG
>NC_041383.1:785654954-785658791 GCF_002162155.2 Triticum dicoccoides
GAGGGGTTTGGCCGGCGCAGAAATCAAGGTGGCGGCGGCTGGAAGGTTAGGGAAGGCTAGGGGATAGGTTTTAGGCTAGGAGTGGCCAAAATTAGAAGGAGGGGCCTATATATAGAAAGGGGGCTAGGGTTAGGGGGTTTTGGAGGGGTTTCGGACCCTCGGATCTCGATCTGACGGTCCGGAGTGGAGAGGGACTAGGTGAAGGGTTGGTGGGCTGTGAAGAGAGGGCTCGGGCTGAGGGGACAGAAGAGAGGTTGCAGCCCGGCACGGGTTTTCGGAGGCCGAAAACACCTGACGAAGGTACCGGCAATGGTACCGCTATATTTAACGGTTGGGCTATCAAATGGACTCCGAATGCGACGAAACTTGGCAGGCGGTCTGTCTACACTATAATAAGACCGCACGACAAGTTGCAACCCATTCCGAGAACATTTTTATGCCACTTATAAAATAATATTTCGGAGGTGCCGCGGGCGCGTGCGAGTGTGTCTAGACTCGGAACGGACAACGGAGAGAACCGGGAGAACCCGAACGGATGCAAGTTTTGAAAAACATGCAGATGAAATGCAGATGATGACATGGCCAAATGCAACACGCAAGCAAATGACATGGCAACGACAACGAATAACTGGCAGACACCTGGCGCATCAAATCCGGGGCGTTACAACAAGACTCCAACCGGTGGACGGGAATCACCTGGTTGTGTATGTGTCTGTTAGGGCCTGATATGTGCGCATGCACGTGTAGGTTGAGCACTTGAGCGTGAGAGTGTGTGTTGGTCGTGTGGTGTACTGGTGTGTGCATGCATGTGTGCGTGTGTGCGTGTGAGTGTTGCGTGCGTGCTGGCTGCATGTGTTCGTGTAAGTGTTGCGTTTATCCAGTTCGTATGCATGCGTGCCTGTGTATAATCACCACACCAGCTCGTGTGTGTTAAAACAGACGGCTCAGCATACCAATACAAGGCCACCTTATCCGTTGTGCCCGCGGTTATGACTTCGAACCACCGTCCAATATTTTTTGTCGTTTGTTTTCATTCTTACTAGCAAGATGCCTGTGCGTTGCACGTAACATCAAGATGAATTTGTATGACTAGTTTATCTTGTGAGAGAAAAGGATGAATGAGGGAAGGCCTTACTTGCAAATGTGGAGAGGTGTGTGGGTACCTTTTTGCAAAATTGCCATAGTTTCCTTCCTATCCCTCAGATATAAATCGGACGGCCTATATTGCAGGATGGCAGGCACACCATCATCACCAAATCTGTTTTTTATAAGAGTGTATTTTATAAGAGTGTAGATGTAGAGTAGATACAAGCCGACAGGTGGGCCCAATGGTAGTGATATAATGTGATGCAACACTAGAGGTGCCACGTGGAGCGTTTAACTGGTCAACTAGTCATGTCTTGAGCAAATACAGAGCTGTACAGTGAGTCTGTGACTATATAATAACCACAAAACGTAAATGGTGACCATAATGAGTGGATTCTGAAGTCCAATGTATTTATCGTGCTTTTGCTTCAAATACAATGATCGTCACTATATATATCTCTAGAGAAAGATGAAATATGCGTGAATGTGTTGGGGGCTTACTTTTAGAGGACCTTGAGATAGTTTGTGTGCGTACGTGAAAGGGGTGTAGAGGGGGGGGGGTATGCGATGGAAAGAGAGATGCTCTTCCTTCTCTTTATTATGACTAGCTTTATATATAGTATAAAAATATACAAATTCACAGTGCGGAATAAATATCATTGTGGGCACCATGCAATGCAAATTAGTGTTCATACTCCTCCATATAACTTTGTAATGTTGTATATATGTAGAAATTCTAAAATAATTTTTTGGCCACACTTTATTCAAAAGTAATGTTGTATGCGAAATAAACATGAAGAGAGGGCTTTTTAGATCAATGGGGTACGTGATGTAACAAGTGTGAATGTGTAGTTGATGCATTTGGCAGGGCCTACAGAGGTATGTGTGTGTATTACGTATTCGAGAGAGGCATGTATAGAGGGGCCGGCAGGGGGGCGAGGGAGAGATAGCACGAGAAATGAGAGTGGTCTAGAGAGACAGAGAGAGAGACGAATATGACGTCACAGCGAGAGATTCCCTTGAGTGTGTAAGGGGGGAGGGGATAGAGGCACCAGGAGAAAAAGATTGTGTGGTGTCTGTGTTTGGTATGTGTGGGTGTGAGAAGATAACGAGAGGTGGGGGCAGAGGGTGTGTCACCGCGTGAGGTCCAGTGGGTCAAGGTGAGGCTCTTCGTTTGGTTCCATCCTGTGCCGCATTGGTCGGCCCGTGACGCATTTAGGGAGACCCATGGATGACTAGTCGTACAAGACATACATAGCAGAATTGTGAAGGACTCTGTGTCCACTGACAAAGCCGACTAGGATTTGTAACTCTAGGTTCTCGGACTAAGGTAACCCCTTATCTCTAATATTACTATTCATCCAACCTAACTTTAAGGGGCATCCTACAGAATGCTCTGCTAGAATCATACTCGTCGATTAGGAAGAGAGGTGTGAGACAATGCATGCGTACAGGAGACACGTAGGCAGGTCTATGTATATAAAAAGGGTCGGTGGGGATTGTGCATGTGTATGCTTGTGAGAGGAAGAGTGCTTGTGATAAAGGTTAGTGAAAACAGTCGTAAATGGTTACGAGAGGGAGGGAGGGTTATATCGAGAGCATGTCTGCGAGAAAGATACCTCGGGAGAGAGTGTGTGAGCATGTGTGAGAGACCACCGATGGAGAGTGAAACTACACGTAAAAGACTGATGTACACGTTGATTAAAGATATAAATTGTATCCAAATATTAGGATGGGATCATGATATTTGCAATTGGCGTAAGGAACAGTCATTGATCCATCAGACATCTAGATTCTATCAAATTTGAGCATGTCTATGTTATTATTTGACATAATTGATCCACATAGTTAGTATTTTGAACTCCAGATAATGCATTGCTTTAGCAATAGAATATAAACGTGAGTATAGTTCATGTTGTGTGTCTAAAGCACATTATACATACGAAAGTTACGCAATAAACATTATAAATAGCTACCTATGAACTAGCATACATTTGAATTCAACTTAAGGTGGTTTAAAAAAATCAAATTCAACATGAAATCCATTCAATTATTTGAATTCGATATCATGGCATTTGTAAATCATACCTAAATTATGGGGGCACCAATCTTTGCTCTGATTTTGTACATAATAGCATACGTAGTCATGTACAAAATAGATTCAAATTTATCTCCTCCATTCCAAAATAATCGTAGTTATAGGATTTTCAAGTGTCAAAATTTCAAAAAGAAGCGGATAATTTAATGAGATTTTCAAACATACAAGGTCAAATTTAACGTTGCCTATTTAGGTCAATCCTCAAAGTTCAAGAGTACTCTAAACGTGAATGCTTGTGTTTCAAAATTTTGAACGAAGCGCCAAAGAGCCTCTACTCGCCCGAAATCGCGTGAGACCAATGTTTGGTAGTACAAGGAAATCACTTTCCTAATAACTCCAACCCGTGAAACCTACCGGCCCGACGTCCAAAGGTCTAAACCGGACTAGGTTTGTAGCTTCAACTAGACGCCACGCAACCGCCTCCAAAAACATTCATACACAACGGCCGCCTAAGCACACATGCGCGCGGCTGAAATCGCTCCCTCCCACTATTTAGGACACCTAGAATTACCATCCTACCCCCGACCCGCAGTAGGTCCAAAATTTAAGAGGGGGGCAAAGTTTGTACTTTCCCCAAATTTCAAACAAGCGCGTCCCATCTTCTGTTCAAAAAAGCCAAAAATAAGCGCGTCCCAGACCGAAACATGGTTCTC
>NC_041383.1:785659101-785688503 GCF_002162155.2 Triticum dicoccoides
TTCATACTCCGTGGGTGCAAAAACTACCTCTCCACCAGCCGCGAAACCCTGGCGTGCTCCGTTCGCCACCCCATCCCACCCATCAACCGCCGCCCTCCTCCATCATGCTGGAGCCGATACCCCAACGTCGTCATCCATCGCAACCTCGACCACAACACCCTCCACGTCTAGTAGTTGAAGTCGAGGCCGAGTCGTCCATACCCGAGCCAGTTCAACCACGCCGTCCTGCGCCTCACCGCTGCCGCTCCAACTTCGCCATCATCCACCGCATCGAAGCTGTTCCTACTAAGCCGTCCTTCACCACCTCGGATCTGCTTCCCCTCCACCAATATACGGCCATGACAACCTAGTCAACAATTTGGCCATGAGTTTGTCCAAGGATCCACCGTCCTCCAAAACATCGGTTTCCCCGAGAGAAAAAAGAAGATCGCCGCAACATATGGAGGAGACCACACTGGCAACCGATAATAGTACTCCTCTTTCCTTATTCGTGCAAATCTTACATGTCTGCTTGCACGGTATTCATCCCACAGAAGACACTAGTTGACCGCTTCTTCTTGATACTAGATGTTCCTAGTAACTTGCGATGCACAAGGTTTCTCCTCATATACTATTTCACCTTAGCTAGAGGTCCGTCGCCCCCCTAGATTTCAATTCCTGGTTAGTTGATTCCCAATTAACGGAAGCATTCCCCAGAGTAACAGGCGCTAGTATGCCTATTACACCGAGGAAGCAGCGCCTTGGTGTTTATCTTAGGGGCGTGCGGGGCCTATAGCTGCTGGCGCCCGATCTGTAGGTCGGCCGGGATTAAAGGGATGGTCTGGCGGCGCTGCCAAGCACGGCGGTGGTGTGAGGTCGAGGGGATGGCAAGGCGGCGGAGGCAGGGGTCTGGGCCGCTGGTCGCTGGCGGTTCGAGAAAGATCGTCAACAGTGACTGGCAGGAGGTAGACAAAGGTCATCCGCCCATTCCTTATAGATCGGACGGTTCATAAAAAAATTGACTGACCTATTTATTTTCAGTTGACTGTTATCTTGATATGACCACATGTGGTGGTGTGCTGGAGGAGTACCTGCATTTCCTGTGCTCATATAATACAAAATCATACGAAGTAGAATCTAATTTTGTTTGTCATCCAATGTTGTAGAGCTATCATATGTCTCATGTCATTTATTTTTCAGCCACCTATTATTTGCTACTTTTACAGTGCACTAGTTTTGCACCCACTTCACCCATACTCTCACTATTGTGTTTTTATGCAAGGGTATTTCAGACTCTGCCTTGAGAGAAGCAGAAAAGAAACGAGAGAAGTCGCTCCAGCTTCGTATGCGGGTAGGCAAGACACGTTAAAACGCTATAAAGGGTGCAGTGTTAGTAGATGGAGACGTTAAACATAGCTCTGGAGTTGATGACCTTGCTCGCAATGAACCACCATCCCAGGTGCTTTCTTTAACTTCGTGGTGTCATATGTGGTTGCATGTTCCATATGGTGTCTAGCTTGTATTCAAAAGGCCGAAGTGTTGGAAATATGCCCTAGAGGCAATAATAAAATGGTTATTATTTTATTTCCTTGTTCATGATAATTGTCTATTATTCATGCTATAATTGTATTGACCGGAAACCGCAATACATGTGTGAATACATAGACCACAACATGTCCCTAGTGAGCCTCTAGTTGACTAGCTCGTTGATCAACAGATGGTCATGGTTTCCTGACCATGGACATTGGATGTCATTGACCCAATCCTAAGCCTAGCACAAGATCGTGTAGTTCGTATGCTAAAGTTTTTCTAAATGTCAAGTATCTTTTCCTTAGACCATGAGATTTTGCAACTCCCGGATACCGTAGGAATGATTTGGGTGTACCAAATGTCACAACGTAACTGGGTGGCTATAAAGGTGCATTACGGGTATCTCCGAAAGTGTCTGTTGGGTTGGCACGAATCGAGACTGGGATTTGTCACTCCGTGTGACGGAGAGGTATCTCTGGGGCCACTCGGTAGGACATCATCATAATGTGCACAATGTGATCAAGGAGTTGATCACGGGATGATGTGTTACGGAACGAGTAAAGAGACTTTCCGGTAACGAGATTGTACAAGGTATCGTCATACCGACGATCGAATCTCGGGCAAGTACTATACCGGTAGACAAAGGGAATTGTATACGGGATTGATTGAATCCTTGACATCGTGGTTCATCCGATGAGATCATCGTGGAACATGTGGGAGCCAACATGGGTATCCAAATCCCGCTGTTGGTTATTGGCCGGAGAGTTGTCTCGGTCATGTCTGCATGGTTCCCAAACCCGTAGGATCTACACACTTAAGGTTCGATGATGCTAGGGTTATAGGGAAGGTATGTACGTAGTTATTGAGTATTGTTCGGAGTCCCGGATGAGATCCCGGACATCACGAGGAGTCCCGGAATGGTCCAGAGGTGAACATTGATATATTGGATGAAGGGTTTTGGAGTCCGGAAGTGTTCCGGAGGTACCGGGTGATGACCAGCATGACCGAAAGGTGTTTCGGGAGCCCCGACAAGTGTTGGGGGGGGGGGGCTTCATGGGCCAAGGGGAGGGGGGCAAACCAGCCCACTAAGGGGTTGTGCGCCCCCCTCACCTATTCCCACGTGACCAGGGGTTTGGGGCACCCCATCTAGGGTTCCCACCTCCTGGCTTGGGGGCCAAGTCACCCAAAGGGGAGATCCCATCTGCCCTGGCAGCCACCCCCCTAGGGGAAACCCTAGGGCACCTCCCCATCTCCCTTTCCCCTATATATAGTGGAGGTTTTGGGGCTGCCCAACACATGAGTCTCTCTCTCCCAATGCGCAGCCCTACCTCTCTCCCTCCCCGTCTCTTGTAGTGCTTGGCGAAGCCCTGCTGGAGTACCGCGCTCCTCCACCACCACCACGCCGTCGTGCTACTACTGGACGGAGTCTTCCCAACCTCTCCCTCTCTCCTTGCTGGATCAAGGCACGGGAGACGTCACCGGGCTGCACGTGTGTTGAACGCGGAGGTGCCGTCCATTCGGCACTAGGGTCTTCGGTGATTTGGATCATGACGAGTACGACTCCCTCAACCCCCTTCTCTTGAACGCTTCCGCTCGCGATCTACAAGGGTATGTAGATGCACTCCTCTCTCTCGTTGCTAGTCTCTCCATAGATATATCTTGGTGACTCGTAGAAAATTTTGAATTTCTGCTATGTTCCCCAACAGTGACATCATGAGCTAGGTCTATTGCGTAGATTCTATGCACGAGTAGAACACAAGTTGTTGTTGGCGTTGATTTTGTTCAATATGCTTACCGTTAGTAGTCCTATCTTGTTTCAACGGTATTGTGGGATGAAGCGGCCCAGACCAACCTTACACGTACACTTACGTGAGATAGGTTCCACCGACTGACATGCACTTGTTGCATAAGGTGGCTAGCGGGTGCCAGTCTCTCCCACTTTAGTCGGATCGGATTCGATGAAAAGGGTCCTTATGAAGGGTAAATAGCAATTGGCATATCACGTTGTGGCTTTTGCGTAGGTAAGAAACGTTCTTGCTAGAAACCCATAGCAGCCACGTAAAACATGCAAACAACAATTAGAGGACGTCTAACTTGTTTTTGCAGGGTATGCTATGTGATGTGATATGGCCAAAAGAATGTGATGAATGATATGTGATGTATGAGATTGATCATGTTCTTGTAATAGGAATCACGACTTGCATGTTGAAAGTGCGTTATATCGACTAGAGGGGGGTGAATAGGCGATTTGTATGAATTCTTCACCGAGGAATTTGCCGGTGAGGAAATTCCTTAGCGAAGAACTACTAGCAGCGGAATAAGTACTCAGAAGTAAGCATAACAGGATACAAACATAGTCATCGTGATGAAATGAAGACAAGCACAGAGTACAGAAAGCGTAAACACAGGATAACACAAGATGAAGACAAACAGACTGAAGAAATTGAACTGAAGAAATTGAGAAAGTCTTTAGTCAAAGTCTTCAAACACAGATATGAACAATCACTCAACACAGTAATGAGGAAATGAAAGAGTTGAGGAAATAGAACCAGTAAGGTTGGTGAAGACAATGATTTGTTAGACCAGTTCCAACTGTTGTCTCAGTTGTACGTCTGGTTGGAGCGGCTGAGTATTTAAACTCGAGGACACGCAGTCCGGACACCCAGTCGCTGAGCACGCAGCTCAGGACACCAAGTCCTCACCGTATTCTCCTTGAACTAAGATCACACATATCTCGTCCAATCACTCGTGGTAAGTCTTCAGGCGACTTCCAAACCTTCACAGACTCAGTCACTCGGCGATCCACAATTCCTCTTGGATGCTCTAGACCATGACGCCTAACCGTCTGGAAGAAGCACAGTCTTCCAAGGTAACAAGCGTCGGATCCACGCAGGAGCAATCTCTTCAGTGATGCTCAATCACTTTGGGGTTTGTAGGTGTTTGGGTTTGGGATTTTCCTCACTCGATGATTTTTGCTCAAAGTCCTCGGAGGATGGGTTGCTCTCAGATGACAAGTGTCAGTTTCTCTCGGAGCAGCCAACCAACTAGTGGTTGTAGGGGGCGGCTATTTATATCCTAGGGAGCAGCCCGACATGATAAGACATAAATGCCCTTGTCTGATATGACCATTAGGTGGATAAGATATTTTGGGACAGTTGGCGGAAATTTGACTATCAAATTCCTCAGGGCTATCATGTTCCTCACTGTGTAGGCAATCCGCACTGGCGAATTCCTAACTCCTCAGTCAGAACAAATTCCTCAGCGACCAGAAGAACTTCGTCTCTGTCACTGAAGAAATTGTCTGAACTGTATGAGATTTCCACAGGCTTCACTCGAAGGGTTTGGTAGGTGTAGGATTTTGAGTTGAGCATCACTTGGAAATTTTTCCTTAGTATTTCCTCGACCCCCTTTAACAGTACGGTGTTTCCTATGACTCAAGAAGGAGAAAAACAAAACTATGAAAACGAAGTCTTCAAGCTTCATATTCCTTGCATGAATATCAAGTCTTCACAAATACACCACTTTCTTCACTTTCAAAGTCTTCAGAAATACCAAAATCTTTAGTCGAAGATATTCATTTTTAGGGGTCGACTTTCCCTGTAAATATCAAACTCCTCATAGACTTATAGACCTGTGTACACTCACAATCGCATTAGTCCCTTAACCTATAAGTCTTCAGTTCACCAAAATGACTAAGGGGCACTAGATGCACTTACAATCTCCCCCTTTTTGGTGATTGATGACAATATAGGTTAAGTTTTCAATGGGGATAAACATGTGTAATGTAAGTACTGAAATTGAGGAATTTGATTGCAAGATATAGAAGAACTCCCCCTGAAGATGTGCATAGTGAGGAATTTTCTTTTGAAGCAATGCACACTTGAAGAGTTGAATCATGGAGATCTCCCCCTATATCTTGTAATTCATACACGCATTCGACATATTATATGCAGAATTTGAAATGCATGATGAAATATGGTGCCTGATGAAATTCAGCATGCGTGCAATAATATTAATGAGTAACAAGCATCCAGAATAAAAAATCGAGAGTATCAAAGCACAGTGCATCAAAAGTATCAGGGCACCATCGGGTTTAAGATTACAACTCGATCCAATAAAGTTTCAGAAGAATGAGAGTTGTAACTTAGCAAAAAAACGCCCATATAATAGACCCGTTTGAAGACTAACTCAAATTTCTCCCCCTTTGTCATCGAATGACCAAAAGGATCGAAACTGAGGACTAACGCCCCTGAAGAATATCAAGTTGATGGAGGACCGCTAGCGTTGTTGGGGTCGGTTGTTGTAGTAGGGCCTGTCGTAGTGTCGTCCAAGTCTTCATTTTCATCAGTCTCGCGTGATGAAGAATAGGAGCTGGCCACCAAGGAAGGAACTTTGACCTTCTTGAATTTCTTCGGTGGAGGTGCAGACCAGTCAAATTCTTCCTTGAGACCCATATTCTTCCGATCTGCAGCGTTGTAGACATGAGATAGAACAACCCAGGTACGGTTGAAGGTTTCATGGAGGTAGTGTTGGTTTTTCTTCACTGCATTGTGTGTTGAGGTCATGTTGTGAAGAATTGAACCAAACTGACACTTGACCCATTTATGATTGCGATCAACCTTCTGATGAAGACTAAGGAGTAACTCACGATCAGTCATCAC
Organism: Triticum dicoccoides; assembly: GCF_002162155.2. Lineage (NCBI taxonomy): Eukaryota > Viridiplantae > Streptophyta > Magnoliopsida > Poales > Poaceae > Triticum > Triticum dicoccoides. The sequence goes on from NC_041383.1 coordinate 785,665,272, forward strand.
CCTAGGAGCTGTGGCTTGAGGATTTTGCTTAGCGGCAGAGTCATGTGTGGCAGAGTCATCATTGGTGGAGTAGGATGCAGCCTTGCGAAATTGACCATCCAATGGACGAATGCCTTCATCTATCACAGCAGTTGCCTTGCCTTTGTCATCAGCTGAGGAATATGATCGTTTGAGGACTTCAATCGGGGGCAAGTTGCTGCCATGGTTCAAAGTGTCAGCTTTGTAATTTAGTGAAGTCCTTGTCCTGATGAACCTCATAATCCATGGTGCATAAGGCTTCAGTTCAAAAGGTGACATAGCAATATTCGCTAGACTCCTCATGAAGAAATCATGGAAGTTGACGGGAACGCCATGAATGATATTGAAAAGCATATTCTTCATGATTCCAATGACCTCTTCATCATTTGAGTCGTGGCCTTTGATAGGACTCATGGTCTTCGACAGAATGCGATAGACAGTCCGGGGCACATATAGTAATTCCTTGACGAGGAATTTGGTTCGGGGAGCCTGCCCTGGCTTCAAAGGCTTCATCAGCACTTGCATGAAATGATTTGAAAGTTCAGGTTCACTATAGACACAACGAGCACCATCAAGGAGAGGACTGAGTGGAAGGGCACGAAGCAATTCAATTGTTGGTGCCTTGTAGTGAGTATTTTCAGACATCCAGTCCAACACCCATGAATTCACATCTTCAGAGTTTCCTGTGATGTGCAGCATTGCATAGAATTGAAGAATAAGTTCTTCATTCCAGTCAGAGATGTCAGTGCAGAAATTTAACAGTCCAGCATCGTGAAGAACACTGAGGACTGGCTCGAAGCACGGCAGAGACTCCATGTCTACATGAGGAATATGCTCATGATCGAAGACTTTGTCTTTGTTGAACAGTACTGAGGAATAGAAGTTAGCTTGACTAGCAGTCCAAAAGCGTCTCTTCCTTATGCGAGCAGAGTCATAGGGGTTGTAGTCAGTGAAGAACACATGCTCGTTGTAGAAATCTTCAGCCTTGAACTTTTGCTTCTTTGAGAATGGATCCGTTGGCTTGGGCACAGGAGTGTCAGTGAGTTGCATCACAACCTCAGGAATCGCAATCTCAGGTTCTTCAGGCTGAGGAATTCCTGGTTCTTCTTCAGTAGCAGGCTGCGTGTTCAAGGGTTCAACAACTGCAACTTCTTCAGCGCTAGCGGCTGGAATGTCTTCATGCATAGACGAGGTGGGATGAGTTTCTTCAGAGCCCATTTGAACTGTTGGTGCAGGGGACTGAGGTATCTGTTAAAGTGGGGTGAAGAGTGGAGTATTGGGGCACTGACTTTCCCAAAAGTCATCATTCAACACTGGCGTTGTGCAGCCAATGTCCACGTCTTCATCTTCAATTTCTTCAACGCCAGCCTCTTCAGCTGTGAACTAAGGCATTGGAGAGGAAGCAACAGGTGTTGAAGGGATCGCATCCACTTCAATTTCTTCATCAACCTTCTCTGACGAAGCAGCAGATTGAGGTTCTTCATTGGATCCACTTGGGATCACATATTCCTCACCAAAAGGAACAAGGTCCTTTGATGACATGGTGGAAATTGGAACATCATCAATTGGATTTTCAATAGAGCTTGTCAGAGGCTTCATCTTCTTTGGATCTGAAGATTCTGAAGCACTGGATGCTTTCCTTTTCTTCACTGCAGCTCGCTCTGCAGCCTTGGTCTTCCTCACATCTAATGCAGATGGAAGAATAGGAGTTGGTGTAGGCGCTGGAGGAGTTGAGGATTTTGGTTGGATTTCCTCAGGCGCAACTAATGCAGTTTCCCTGACATCTTTAGTTTCATCAGGCGCACCACTAGTGGATGCCCTGGCAATTTCTTCAGCGGCTGGAATGGAGTCATCCGCCCTAGAACTAGCATTCTCTTCGGCAGCCTGAATGTCATCGGCGGTGCTGGCATGTTCTTCAGTTGGCTGAGTAGACGCTGTAGCTTGAGGAATTTCTTGTTGCGATGGGCCTGCAACATTTGTGAATTTCTCAGTCAGTTTCACAAACCTCACTTTGGCTCCTTGCCAATCAGCATAGTAAGCATTGAAATCATCGCTGAGGGCTTTGATTTCAGCTTGAATCTTGAGGAGTTCATCAGGTGTCATATTGACAACGTTGTTCTTCAGGAATTTTGCTTTTCTGAACTGAGTTTTCTTGATCTGCCTGGCCTTCTCAAAATTCCATTTCTCTTCAGTGATGAAATGGGTCAGCATGTGACTTTGACCAAGAGTCAACTTGAAATCAGGCATAGGAGTATTTGGATCCTTGTGCCAGAGATCAATGTAATCAAGGATCGCCCTTGGATCCAAAAGCAGTGGCACATTTGTGCCTTTGGCTCTAGCGGCCCTTTCTTGTCGGTCTCTGATGATTTCTGCAAGTTCATCATCATCAGCTTCATCGTCAGATGGCACGTGGAAGGCAACTTGTTTCTTCTTCGGACTTGGCCGAGGACCTCGACCAGCCGTTGCCTTAGTCTTCAACAGAGTGGGGCCTGATGAATATTTTGGTGCAGCTGATGAACTTGCTGAGGCACCAGAGGCAATAGAGATGCATGTTGTCCTTTTGCACGTGGCCAGATGTACAAGTGTTGAGGACTTTGTCGGAGCAGCTAAGGAATTTGGAGGAGGAGCAGTAGTTGGTACTGGCCGTGAGGGCTTTGAAGAATCTGGCCGTGAGGGCTTTGAAGATTCTGGTCGTGAGGGCATTGCTCAGGAACTTGGCCGTGAGGGCATAGTTGGTGAAGCACTTGGCTTGTGAGCAGGCTTCTTTGCCATTGATTTTCTTGGCTTAACAGAGGCCTCAGTGGCAGTAGCAGCAGCAGATTCTTCATTGAATTTCCTCACTTGTTCTTTGGCTTGTCTTGCCAACTTAGCTTGGCGTTTGGCCCATTCTTCAGGAAAGTCCTCACCACGCTTGATGCTGGTGGGATCAGCCACTTGGCCAGGTGCCAATGGATCTCTTGGGCATGGAGGATTCAGTGTGAATTTCTTCATATACTTCGGAGTTACATATCTGTACTCCCTCCATTCTCTTGCCCATCTCCGTTCAATTTTCTGAATGCGCACCTTGCGCTGATTTTTATTTTCTTTTCCGAACTTAGCCTCATCAGGTGTGCAATAATCATCATAGAGGTCCTCAGGTATTTCAAAAGCAGTCATGACCTCAGGCTTCTTTCCTCCTTTCTGCGGCTTCTTACCATCTGCCATATTCTTCAGATGAGGAATTTGAACAATCGAATTTTCTGAAGAAGTATGCAACTTTTCTTCGAGGAACGCTGCAAATGAGTTAAGTTGATGAGAACCTAGTGATTCAGCAGCGGACATGAGTACCTGTGAATAGAGTATAGTTGTGAGGAATTTGGAGAGGTCATATGCGTTCTGAGAAGGTTTTCCAAAAAGAACAAGTTTGAGGAATTTGACCAGATTAGCCTTGAAGAATTTCACTAAGCGTTCTTTGTCTCAGGTTCCAGAGTTGTATAGATCGAGGATCCACACAATTGTGGAATCTTGAAGAAAAACGATGCTTAGAGACTAGTGAGGTGTTTTGTGTGTGAGGATTTGAAGAATAAAACACCTTTGAAGATTTTGTTGTGAAATTACGAATTAAAAGCGGTAGAGAAAGTAACTTTTAATTTACCCTAGATGAAGAACACGACGAACTGAGAAGCAGAACAGTGAAGTTCGTCAGTGTAGATCTTCCACGCCCTAACTTGGCGGAGGAAGACAGCTACGGCGGCGGCGGAGTGAAGATTTCCGCGGTCGGCGCGAGTACGATGGCGACGAGGTCAAGGCAGTGAAGCTCTTCCTCACCGGCGACGATGGAGTAGCGGCGGCGCTAGGGTTTGAGGAGCTCGAGCGAGAGAGAGAGAGAGAGCGGTCGAGCGGAGTAAAGGAAGTGAGGAAGGGATGAGGGGGTATTTATAGTCGTAGTGAAAAACTGTTCGCCCGAAGATTTAGGATGAACCTGCCCCTGACCCTTCTCCTTCGCTTGACATGTGTCACCCACGTACTGAGAAGTGGAGATCATGTTAGATTGTGGGTGAATAGATAAGTCTATCGTGGGATCCGGAACGGTTTGAGCGGTAAAACCGAAAGTTTTGGATAAGATTAATTTTAAAGTTCCGTTCGCAAATTCTTCAGATGTCAAGGACACAGTGAAGATTTTGAACGAGTTTCAAATAGAACGCACATGAAGAATTTGTGAATAGACTGGGTTGAGTATAGCATAGAGGGGGAAGGGTCCGATCACATTCACTTAGCAGAAAAATGCAACTTGAAGAATTAGCCATTAGTGAATGTTGTATAGGACTTAAACTCATATATATATATATATATATATATATATATATATATATATATATATATATCGCCAATGAAGAAAAACGATGGAAACATTGAAGATTTTGCAAAGTTGAAGAATTTGAAAAACTGAAGAATTTCAAAAACTAGGGAATTTCAAAAATGAAGATTTTCAACTTTGGTGGTGGCATGACCCACGTATAAGAATGATGATTTCAGACAGCGCGTACAATTGTCGTAGGATTCTGAGAATCAAATTCTTCATTAATTTCTTCACACTTAGAGTGTTATTCTTCATTGCTTGAAGAAAAATGTTTCTTCATGTGTTGCACATCTAAGTCATCAATTTTGCGTAAGTGTCAGGATGTGTGTCCTTTTCAGAGAACATTCGAAGATTCTAGGATATTTAGCTCATACCGCAACTTGCTAAATCTCTTCTCATCCAAGGGCTTTGTGAAGATATCGGCTAGCTGTTCTTCATTCTTCATGTGCTCGATGGAGATGTCGCCCTTCAACACATGATCACGAAGGAAATGATGACGAATCTGTATGTGCTTTGTCTTCGAGTGCTGAACTGGGTTGTGAGCAATCTTGATTGCACTCTCATTGTCACAGAGGAGAGGCACATTCTTCACGTTGATGTCGTAGTCCTTGAGGGTTTGCTTCATCCATAGTAGTTGAGCACAACACGAACCAGCAGTAATGTACTCAGCCTCTGCAGTAGACAGTGATACGCAGTTCTGTTTCTTCGAGGACCAACAGACCAAAGATCGTCCGAGGAAATGACAAGTAACAGATGTTGACTTGCGATCCACACGATCACCAGCATAGTCAGAGTCAGAATATCCAATGAGATCAAAAGTAGAGCCCTTGGGGTACCATAGTCCTAGTGTTGGTGTGTGAGCTAGATATCGAAGAATATGTTTCACAGCCTTATGGTGTGATTCCATCGGTGCAGCTTGAAATCGGGCACATATGCAAACACTAAGCATTATATCTGGCCTAGATGCACATAAGTACAATAACGAACCAATCATGGAGCGGTATAACTTGTGATCGAAGTCAATACCATTTTCATCAGTGCATAGATGGCCATTCGTGGGCATAGGAATTTTGACGCCTTTGCAGTCTTGCATGCCGAATTTCCTCAGAACTTCCTTGAGGTATTTCTCCTGAGATATGAATACACCATTGTGCTGTTGACGAATTTGAAGAACTAAAAAGAATTTCAACTCTCCCATCATAGACATTTGATATTCTTCACTCATCATGTAGGCAAATTCATCACTATAACGTTGGTCAGTACAGCCAAAGATAATATCATCAACGTATATTTGGCACACAAACAGTTCACCATCATAAGATTTAGTAAAGAGAGTAGGGTCGAGTGAACCGGGTGTGAAGCCATTCTTCATGAAGAATTCCTTCAAAGTGTCATACCACGCCCGAGGGGCCTCCTTGAGGCCATACAGGACCTTGTTGAGTCTGAAGACTTTGTGAGGATTCTTTGGATCTTCAAAACCTGGGGGTTGAGCAACATATACTTCTTCCTCGAGCTTACCATTGAGGAATGCACTTTTCACATCCATTTGTTGTAAGATAATATTATGATGGTTAGCATAAGCAAGTAATATGCGAATAGCCTCAAGTCTAGAAACAGGTGCAAAAGTTTCATCGAAATCAAATCCTTCAACATGTGTGTAGCCTTGAGCTACAAGTCGTGCCTTATTCCTCACCACAAGGCCATTTTCATCTTGCTTGCTGCGGTAGATCCAATTTGTGCCAATGATATTATGCTTGTGAGGATCTGGACGTTTGACCAGTTTCGAGACATTGTTGAGCTCGAACTGATGTAATTCTTCTTGCATGGCCTGAATCCACTCAGGCTCTAGAAATGCTTCATCTACCTTAGTGGGCTTTGTAATAGATACAAAAGCATAGTGCCCACAGAAGTTAGATAAATGTGAAGCTTTTGAGCGTGTGAGAGGACCTGGCGCTCGAATGTCATCGATGATCTTTTCAATTTGCACTTCTTTTGCAATGCGAGGATGAGCTGGTTGTCGTTGAGGAATTTGGTCAGCATTCTCTTCAGCACCATTTTCTTCAGCAGTTTCATCAGGTGCACCAGCTCGGTTTTCTTCACGTTCTGGAATGAATTCTTCAACAGATTCTTCGGTAGGAATAACATCCTCAGTAGCCTTGAACTTGATAGAATCCTCAGGTTCTGGTTCATCTATCATAGAAGGTAGGTGCTCTCTTTGCGAGCCATTTGTTTCATCGAACCACACATCTATAGTTTCAACAACCTTGTGAAGAACGTTGTTGAAGACTCTGTAGGTGTGCGAGTCCTTTTCGTAACCAAGCATAAAACCTTCATGTGCTTTTGGTGCAAATTTAGCATTGTGATGAGGATCTCTAATCCAACATTTTGCACCGAAGACTTTAAAATAACTCACATTGGGTTTCTTGTCAGTGAGGAGTTCATAGGCAGTCTTCTTGAAGAATTTGTGAAGATATACCCGATTGATGATGTGGCACGCAGTATCAATTGCATCAATCCAAAAACGACAGGCGTTTTGTATTCATCAAGCATAGTGCGAGCCATTTCAGCGAGGGTTCTGTTCTTGCACTCCACGACGCCATTCTGCTGAGGAGTACAAGGAGCAGATAACTCATGAGTAATACCAAGTTCATCAAGATAGCCATCAAGACCGGAATTCTTGAACTCGGTTCCGTTATCAGTTCTGATGTGCTTGATCTTCACACCAAAGTTGGTTGAAGCCCTCGAGGAAAATCGTTTGAAGATTTCCTGCACTTCATGTTTGTAAGTGACAATGTGTACCCATGTGTAACGAGAATAGTCATCAACAATAACAAAGACATATAGAGATGCATCATTTGAAACAGCAGAATAATGATTAGGACCAAAGAGATCCATGTGAAGCAATTCAAATGGACGAGTAGTGGTCATGATAGTCTTTGCTGGATGCTTGGCCTTTGTCATCTTTCTAGCTTCACAAGCTCTGCATAAGTGATCCTTGAGGAATTTGACATTCTCAATGCCAATGACATGCTTCTTCTTCGCAAGCGTGTTCAGATTCCTCATGCCAGCATGACCAAGTCGTCGATGCCATAGCCAGCCTTCTGAAGCTTTTGCAAGCAAGCACATTGCTGGTTGTGGTCCTGTAGAGAAATCAACGATATACAGATCTCCTCTCCTAAAGCCTTCGAAGACTTTGGAATAGTCAGCTTCCATGATCACAACACATCGATATCTTCCAAACAACAACCATATCAAGATCACAAAGCATTGAGACAGACATGAGGTTGTATCCTAAGGACTCGACAAGCATGACTTTGTCCATGTGTCGATCCTTTGAGATCGCAACCTTACCTAGACCCAATACTTGACTTTTGCCTTTGTCAGCGAAGATGATATGCTCTAGATGTGACGGTGATAAAGGAGCATCCATCAATAGGCTCTTGTCACCCGTCATGTGATTTGTACATCCACTATCTAGAACCCACTCGTTGGCTTTGGGCTGATCATCCTGTAGATGAATTAGTGCAACTTACGATCTCATATACTTCATCAATGAAGAATATGATATCAAGTTCATCAGATGAATTTCATCAATCAGTAAAACAGATATTTCATTATGAGGACGTGTGAAATGAAAGTTCATTTCATCATGATTTGCCTGCGTCCTTTCAAGCATTTTTGTCAGGCCTCCAGCAAATTCTTCAGACGTTTAAAACACGTATGGAGACCTGACCCTGCATAAGAGATTAGTTCTTTTTCCTCACCACCCACATCTGAAGGGGTGGTAAAGAGTTCATCACTCTGCGAGCACCATATGAGAATGGTGGCATAGAAGCCAATCCATTTCGTTTCACATAATAGGGGTTAGGGTAAGCATATGAATAAGCAGAGTAATTCTTCGAGGACTTATGAACATAATGATTTGAAGAATAATGCGCATATTCATAGCCCTTAGCTCTACCCTGCGAAATAGAGGGGTTAGCACGATGATGATCATATGAGGACTTTGATCCATTTGAGGAATTTGATCCATGTGAAGAATTTGGTCCATATGAAGAATTGGATCTGGGGTTCCTGTTCTTCACAGGTGGTGTCATGAGGACATTCACCTGAAGACTTTCAACATAACTTTTGGGAACCCGGATTTTCTTCATAGGGGTACCGTTCCTGCAGTTAGTGCCAACATATCTAGCAAATACTTCACCATTCTGATTTTCGAACAGTTTATAGTTGGAGTCAAATGACTCATCAGAAGAATGAGAAGATTCACATGTAAAGCCAAATAAGTTAGATGGATCAACTGGAGGTCCCTTTGCAGCAACCCATGAGGTTTTGGGGTACTGCTCAGGCTTCCAATATGTTCTATCAGCATTGAGTTTCCTCTCAAAGGCAATACCCTCTTTACTAGGGTTTCTGTTGAGGATCTGCTTTTTGAGCACATCACAAAGAATCTGATGCCCTTTGAGGCTTTTGTACATGCCTGTCATGTACAATTCCTTCAGCCCTGCATTGTCGGTGATACTAGCAATGTCCTCAGATGAGGAATTAGTGATAGAAGAGGCAGGTGAAGAATTTGTAACAGTTGAAGCATTTGAACATTCAGGTGAAGAATTAGCATATTCACGTTCAATGCACTTTAAGCATGGAGGAACAAATTCTTCTTGAGTAGCGCTGATTTGTTGAGAAAGTAATGAATCGCGATCCTTTTGAAGATCTTCATAACTCACTCTTAGCTTCTCAAGATCTTGCTTTCTTTGAAGAAATTCATAAGAAAGCTTCTCGTGATCAGATAAGAGAGTGTTATGATGACTTTGAAGGTTGTCAAACTTAGAATGAAGTCTCTGAAGATTTTCAGTTAAGTCTTTAGTGTGGTCCATTTCATCACCCAACATATCATCACTTTTGTCTAGCATGTTTTGAAGTTTTTCAATAGCCTTTTGTTGTTTCACAGCAATCTTAGCAAGTTTAGAGTAGTTGGGTGTCGGTGTCAAAACCGGCGGATCTCGGGTAGGGGGTCCCGAACTGTGCGTCTAGGCGGATGGTAACAGGAGACAAGGGACACGATGTTTTACCCAAGTTTGGGCCCTCTTGATGGAGGTAAAACCCTACGTCCTACTTGATTGATATTGATGATGTGGGTATTACAAGAGTATATCTACCACGAGATCAAGGAGGCTAAACCCTAGAAGCTAGCCTATGGTATGATTGTTGTTCGTCCTACGGACTAAAGCCATCCGGTTTATATAGACACCGGAGAGGGCTAGGGTTACACAGAGTCGGTTACAATGGTAGGAGATCTACATATCAGTATTGCCAAGCTTGCCTTCCACGCCAAGGAAAGTCCCATCCGGACACGGGACGAAGTCTTCAATCTTGTATCTTCATAGTCTTGGAGTCCGGCTGATGATGATAGTTCGGCTATCCGGACACCCCCTAGTCCAGGACTCCCTCAGTAGCCCCTGAACCAGGCTTCAATGACGACGAGTCCGGCGCGCATATTGTCTTCGGTGTTGCAAGGCGGGTTCCTTCTTCGAATAATTTGTAGAAGATTGTGAACACCAGGATAGTGTCCGGCTCTGCAAAATAAATTCCACATAACACCGTAGAGAGAATAATATTTACACAAGTTCAATCTGCTGACGTATTTGGTGGCGTGACGTCACACCACTACCAAGCTTTTACTCGAATCGTTTTTATTGTACCACCTCAGCGTGTTTAGCGAAGCGGTTTCCTTGGCACGTCTTGTCGAAGCAGAGATCGTTGTAACACCCACGATGCGGCTATATCTCCCACGTGTCGAAGCACGACTTAGAGGCATAACCGCATGGTGGTTTCGTCGCAAGAAGGGTCATCTTCACACAATCCCATGTAATGAACAAGAATGGGATAAAGAGAGTTGGCTTACAATCACCACTTCACACAATACATAATTAAGGTCATACATCATTCAAAATACACTCATAGACCGGCTACGGTCAAGTTCAAATGAAAAGAAGACAACCCCAAATGCTAGATCCCCGATCGCCCCGACTGGGCTCCTCTACTGATCATCTGGAAACGATACATAGTAACGACCAAGGGCCTCATCAAATTCCCACTTCAGCTCAGTTGCGCCATCTGCGCTGGTATCCTCGGCACCTGCATCTGTTTTGGTAGAATCTGTGAGTCACGAGGACTCAGCAATCTCACACCCGCGAGATCAAGACTATTTAAGCTCATAGGTAGAAAAAAAGGGGGTAATATGGTGGAGCTGCGGCAAGCACTAAGCAGATATGGTGGCTAACATACACAAGTGAGAGCGAGAAGAGAAGCAACGCATCGGTCGAGAAGCTAGGAGTGATCAAGAAGTGATCCTGAAACTACTTACGTCAAGCATAACTCAAACCGTGTTCACTTCCCGGACTCCGCCGAGAAGAGACCGTCACGGCTACACATGCGGTTGATGCATTTTAATGAAGTCAAGTGTCAAGTTATCTACAACTGGACATTAACAAATTCCCATCTGCCTCATAACCGCGGGCACGGCTTTCAAAAGATTATATACCCTGCAGGGGTGTCCCAACTCAGCCCATCACAAGCTCTCACGGTCAATGAAGGATATACCTTCTCCCGGGAAGACCCGATCAGCCTCGGAATCCCGGTTCGCAAAACATTTCGACAATGGTAAAACAAGACCAGCAAAGCCACCCGATGCGCCGACAAATCCCGTTAGGAGCTGTGCATATCTCGTTCTCAGGGCACACCGGATTGTCCAAACTTTCGATAGGCCAGCCCAGAGTTGCTCCTGGTGGCCACCGGCGGCTGACAGGTTGGACCAACACTCGAAGGAGCACTGGCCCGGGGGGGTAAATAAAGATGACCCTCGGGCTCGCAAAAACCCAAGGGAAAAGGGCTTAGGTGGCAAATGGTAAAACCAAGGTTGGGCCTTGCTGGAGGAGTTTTATTCAAAGCGAACTGTTAAGGGGGTCCCATAAATCACCCAACCGTGTAAGGAACGCAAAATCAAGGAACATAACACCGGTATGACGGAAACTAGGGCGGCAAGAGTGGAACAAGTCACCAGGCATAAGGCCGAGCCTTCCACCCTTTACCAAGTATATAAGGTGCATTAATTTAAACAGGGGATATTGTGATATCCCAAAATATCCATGTTCCGACCAGGAACAAACTTCATCTTCACCTGCAACTAACAACGCTATAAGAGGGGCTGAGCAAAAGCGGTGACATAGCCAAACAATGGTTGCTAGGATAGGTTGGTTAGAGGTTTAACATGGCAATAGGGAGGCATGGTAACAGTGGCAAGTAGAACTAACATAGCGATAGAGCGAGTACTAGCAAGCAAAAATAGAAGTGATATCGAAGGTATGGTCATCTTGCCTGCAAGGTTCTCAGAGTAGTCGAAAGCTTGATCCTCATTAGCGTACTCAACAGGTTCCTCGTGCACGTACTCGTCTCCTAGCTCTACCCAAAGCAAGAACACAAGCAAAGGAACCACAATAAATCACGATGCAATGCACAAGCAACATGATGCAATACATGTCATGAGATGCAAGATGTGATATGCAATGCATATGCGTGCTTCGGGAGGAAAAAGGATGAACAAGGCATCAACTTGGAAAACCAAGTATGCCGCTGGAAAGATGAGATGATTTCGGTTGAAATCGATATAAGGATCACCGGAAACGGATGCACGGTTTGCAAATGGCAAGCAAAACAAGAATGGCACAAAGCTGCGATTAACAGCATGATGCTACTTAGCATGCAAGAAGAAACTATGCTACAGCACCCCAACATAAAAACAAAGCATATGGCAGTGATCTACAGGAGATGCTTAACAAAAGAGGAACACTGAGCTACGGCTAAATCACATCATAACAGGTTCAAACAAGCATGGTGAAAGTGCAAAAAATATCAGGTTGGACATGGCATAAACAGCATCACGAAGCAATGTTCAGAGCAAGTTATCAACATGCTACAGGAACTTATAATAGCAAAATAATACATGGCATGAATCCACTCAAAGCATAGATCAAAAGTCCCTTACTGACCATAAGCCAAAAAGGACCAGAAAATATGATGGCACCCATGTGAACATAGCAAGTTTCGTTAACAGATTCAGCAAACAAAGCATGACATTGACAGAATTACGAAGGCACCTTTGTGAGCTCGATGCACTCACTACAGAGCATTTCATGATAAACTAAGCATACATCCTTCAATAAGACATGTCATAGAAGCTATACATGGCAAGAAAAACATCATAGCATACACGGATCAACTACAACAACCTTGGCAAAATTGAATAACATGTAAACAATCTGCCAGGAAACATTCTGAAGCAAAAGTAGAGCACTAAAATTACATGCTAGACTACTCTATAATTGCAACCAGGACCATGCATGGATAGAGCATACCCATGTGTTCAAAACACCCTTACTGAAGTATCTCAAATTATGCATGGATCTCTCTGTAGCAACATGTTTACATGGCATCAAAATAACAACAGAACAGGGACTAAAATCTGCAATATCAGGAAGCCTAGTTTGCATGCTTGTGCTAGTCACCACATTGACCACAAAAATACATGGTAAGCACCTCTGTAAAGAATACATGTCATAGCCCAAAACACATTTAGGGATCAAGTCCATAGGATGCACACATCAATCATGGCAAAAATGACAAAAGTGCTCTTTCTGTTAACAGACAGCAGAAAACATTATGAAACCCTCTTCCAACAGCATTTCGGGCATCAAGATGAGCTCAAATGTAAATGATGCAATGGGATGAAATGATGTACTCTTCGAGAGGAACGGGTGCAAAGTTGTGGGGCGATGAACATGCGACAAAAATTATGACAGATTAAGGACTTAGTGGAAAATTCGGGAGGAAGAAGTCAACCGATGCTTGGATCTGGATCCGGCTGCGCGCGGGTCGAGGTCGCCGGAGCTGCAGGTCACGGAGGAGGCCGGAGATGGAGAGGAGGACGCCGAAGGAGGACGCCGGCGGTCGGATCCGGGCGCTCCTCGCCTGATCCGGGCGCTCCTCGCCGGATCCGGCTTCTCAGGCGGCGGAGGCGGGGCCGGAGGCGCGGACGACGCCAGACGGCGCGGGTCGTCGGAGCCGGGGCCGCGGGCGGCGCGGCGGCGCGAGGCGGAGGCGGAGGCGGCGGAGGCCGGCGACGGGGCGGAGGAGCGCGGCAGCGCAGCGACGCGGGGCCGGCGACGGCGGCGGAGGCCGGCGACGGGGTCGGGCGCGGCTGCGCGGGCGAGCGGCGGCGGAGCGCGCGGGCCGAGCGGGCTTCCCACGGGCCCGGCGGGCCGGCGGCGCGGGGGCGGCGGAGCACCCACGTGGCGAGCTCGGATTGGACGCGGGCGGCGGGGCGGACGTGTCCGGCTTCGCCCGAACGTGTCTGGCGGCGGAGAGGGAGCGGGCTAGGGTTTGGGGATCCGGAATTTCGGGGGAGTGCACATATTTATAGGTAGAGGGAGCTAGGAGTGTCCAAATGAGGTGCAGCTTTTGCCCACACGATCGTGATCCGACGACGGAGAGCATGAAAATGACTTAGATGGGTTATTGGACTGTTTTGGAGGGGTATTGGGCTGCAACTCAAAAGAGGCCTTTGCGAATATGCGAATAACCGTTGGAGTACCAAACGAGCTCCAAATGACCCGAAACTTGACAGGTGGTCTACCGGTGCTATACCAGGGCCACTTGGCAAGGCTCGGTCCATTCCGAGAACGTTCAACACCCGCACACGAAAAGAGACAAGAGGGGTGCGCCGGTGCATGTGGGAGTGTCGGATTGCGAAACGGACAACGGGGAAAATGCTCGGATGCATGAGACGAACATGTATGCAAATGAGATGCACATGATGACATGATATGATATGCATGACATTAATAAAATGCAAAAAAAAAGACAAAACCCCAACCACGGAGAGAAAATCATATCACATAGCCGAAAATGGCAAGAGTTGGAGTTACAAAGATGGAAAGTTACATCCGGGGTGTTACAACACTCCACCACTACAAGAGGATCTCGTCTCGAGATCTAGGACTGAAAGAACTCCGGATATTCGGAACGGAGGTGATCCTCGCGCTCCCAGGTGGCTTCTCGGTCGGAATGGTGTGACCACTTCACTTTCAGGAATTTGATTGACTTGTTGCGAGTCTTGCGCTCGGTTTCTTCGAGAATAGCAACGGGATGCTCATGATAAGAAAGATCTTCTTGGAGGTCGATGTCTTCGAAGTTGATAGTGCACTCAGGAGTCTTGAAGCACTTGCGGAGCTGTGACACGTGAAACACGTCATGCACGTTTGCAAAGTTGGATGGAAGCTCAAGTTGATAGGCGAGGTCGCCTCTTTTGCCAATGATCTTGAAAGGACCCACGTATCTAGGGGCAAGCTTCCCTTTGATACCGAAGCGACGAGTGCCTTTCATTGGAGAGACGCGGAGATAGACATGGTCTTCGATTTCAAAAGCCAAGTCACGGTGCTTGCTATCATAGTAACTCTTTTGTCGCGATTGCGCGGCTTTGAGATTCTCACGAATGACTTTGCACATTTCTTCGGCTTCTGTGATCAAGTCATTGCCAAGAAGTTGGCGTTCACCTGTCTCAGACCAATTGAGAGGAGTACCGCACTTTTTGCCATAGAGAATTTCGAATGGGGCCTTGCCCGAACTCGCTTGGAAGCTGTTGTTGTAGGAGAACTCGGCATATGGAAGACAATCTTCCCACTTCATACCGAAGGAAATGACACAAGCCCTGAGCATATCTTCAAGGATTTGATTGACTCGCTCGACTTGGCCACTTGTTTGAGGATGGAAAGCTGTGCTGAAACGAATGTTGGTGCCCATAGCCGTCTGAAAGGAGTCCCGGAACTTAGAAGTGAAGATGCTTCCACGATCTGAAGATATCAATTGTGGAATGCCGTGCAAGGAGACAATTCTGGAGGTGTATAGCTCTGCCAGCTGAGCTGCTGTGATAGATTCTTTGATAGGAAGAAAATGAGCCACTTTGGTAAGCTTGTCAATGACAACGAAGATAGCATCATTTCCATGCTTGGACTTAGGAAAACCAGTCACGAAGTCCATCTCGATATGGTCAAATTTCCATTCCGGAATAGCAAGAGGTTGGAGGAGACCAGCTGGTCTTTGGTGTTCTGCTTTCACCCTTCTGCACACATCACATTCATTCACGAATTGAGCAATCTCTCGCTTCATTCGAGTCCACCAATATGACTGCTTGAGGTCATGGTACATCTTTGTACTTCCAGGATGAATGGATAGGAGGGAATTGTGTGCCTCATTCATGATGACTTTCCTGAGATCGCCTTTTGGAACCACAATTCGATCCTCGAAGAAAAGATTATCTTTGTCATCCAAGCGATAGCACTTGTATTTGAGAATGCCCTTGTCAATACCACGTTTCACCTTCTTCACCATGGTATCCAGGAGTTGTGCCTCACGAATTTGATCTTCCAAAGTAGGAGAGACTATGAGGTTGGCGAGAAATCCTTGAGGAACAACTTGAAGATTCAGCTTGCGGAAGGCTTCATAAAGATCCGATTGAAATGGCTTTAGAATTAGACTGTTGCAATAAGCCTTTCTGCTCAGAGCATCTGCAATCACATTTGCCTTGCCAGGAGTATATTCGATACTCGGATTGTACTCTTGAATCATTTCGACCCATCGAGTTTGTCTGAGGTTGAGGTTGGGTTGAGTGAAGATATACTTGAGGCTCTTGTGATCGGTGAAAATGTCCACTTGCCTTCCCAATAAGAGATGTCTCCATGTTATCAATGCATGGACAACTGCCGCCAACTCAAGATCGTGAGTGGGGTAGTTCTTTTCGTTGGGCTTCAACTAACGAGAGGTATAGGCCACAACTTTTTTCTCTTGCATCAACACAGCACCGAGACCTTGAAGGGAAGCATCACATAATACTTCGAATGGCTTGGATTCATCAGGAGGAGTCAAGACAGGAGCTGTGACTAGCTTCTCTTTGAGGGTGTTGAAAGCGACGTCACACTCAGGCGTCCAGACATACTTGACATGCTTCTGGAATAGGTTGGAAAGAGGCTTTGCAATCTTACAGAAGTTCTCAACGAATCTTCGGCAATAGCTTGCAAGGCCAAGAAAACTGCGGAGCTGTTTGACATTCTGAGGAGGTTCCCAATTCAGAACTGCAGACACCTTTGCGGGATTAACAGCAATGCCCTTGGCAGAGATGATATGACCAAGGTAAAGAACTTCATCAAGCCAGAACTCACATTTGGAAAACTTCGCATAGAATTGATGCTCTCTGAGCTTGTCGAGCACCAATCGCAAATGTTTGGCATGATCCGACTTATTCTTGGAGAAGACCAAAATATCATCGAGATACACCAGAACGAATTCATTGGTGTAGGGGTTGAAGATAAAGTTCATCATGCGAGAGAACGTTGGAGGAGCATTGACAAGGCCGAAAGACATGACAGTATATTCATAAGAACCATAGCTTGTTCTGAATGCTGTATTGGGAATATCTTGTTCACGAATGCGAATCTGATGATAACCCATACGAAGGTCAAGCTTGGAGAAAACTTTAGCACCTTTGAGTTGCTCGAAAAGCTCATTGATGTTGGGAAGTGGATACTTGTTCTTGATTGTCTTCTTGTTCAATGGACGGTAATCGACGCAAAGTCGGTCCGTGCCATCCTTCTTCTGGACAAAAAGAACTCCACAACCCCATGGGGATGAACTCGGTCTGATCAAACCCAGACGCTCTTGTTCATCGAGCTGCTTCTTCAATTCCTTCAGCTCCTTGGGTCCAAGCTTGTAAGGACGCTTGCAAACGGGTTCTGTTCCAGGCTCAAGATCAATAACGAACTCGACTGGCCGATGAGGAGGCATACCCGGAAGCTCTTCTGGAAAGACATCTTGGTACTCATAAATGACTGGAATTTGAGAAATAGCATCCAACTTGCCCTTCTCATTGAGAGAAAACAACTGAATGGTTTCATCACGAGCGTCATAGATGATAACATCCTCAGAAGGGTGTGTCAATTGAATTTGCCTGGCAGCACAATCAAGCTGAGCCTTGTGCTTAGAAAGCCAGTCCATCCCAAGAATTAGATCAATATCAGAATCGCCAAGAACAACTGGAGAAGATAGAAATCTATAGTCGCCCATATTGATAGAAACATCCGGAACCATGTAGCTTGCGTTCATGCTTTTAGCGGGAGAGACAACTGCTAACGGTCTAGGCAATTCTTGGAAAGACAAATCATGCTTAGATGCAAATGGTCTTGAGATGAAACTAAGCGATGCACCAGTGTCAAAAAGAACTTTAGCAGGAATATCATTAACTGGAAGATTACCGATGATCACATCTGAAGAATCCTCTGCCTGAGCTGCATTCATCATGTTCACCTTTGCAAACTTGGAATTATGCTTGACCACTGCATTGCTTGAAGATCTCACAGGAGGAGGAGGAGGAAGGCGCCTTTGATTGAAGCATTTGTTCGCATAGTGACCTTTCTGCTGGCACTTGTTGCAAGTCACTTCTGAGAGCGGACGATGATAAGGAGCATTTGACCTTGGAGCTTGAGACTGAGACTTGTTCTGATAGCCTGGGTTGGGTGGGTGGGAAGATCCACGACCACCTGAGTTCTTCTATTGGTAAGGCTGACGAAACGGAGGAGGAAGGTAGAACTTCTGCTGCTTAGCTGTCACTTGTGAGGAAGAAGAAGACTGCACTGCATCCCTGATTCTCTTCTTAGAAGCCTCACACTTGAGCTGAGCACCTTCTTTCTTGAGTGCCATATTGTAGAATTGATCAAACTGAGTAGGCTCAACAAGAACGAGAGCTAACTGCAGATCCTCTCTAAGGCCACCTCTGAACTGATAGATCATACTTTTCTCATCAGGAACATCTTGCTTAGCAAAGCGAGCAAGTTTCTGAAACTGCTTGTTGTATTCGTACACTGACATGTTGCCTTGCTTGAGATTGCGGAACTCCTCACGCTTGCTCTCAACAACACTAGTAGGAATATGGTGAGCTTTAAAGTCCCGACAGAAATCAGTCCAAGTAATCACTCGACCACCTCTGGAATCCTTGTATTGCTGGAACCAATCAGCTGCCTCATCCTTGAGCTGAAAAGAAGCGAACTTGACATAGTCCTCAGGCCTGACATTGCTGCATTCAAAATGCTTGTTGATATCCACGAGCCAATCATCGGCGTCTGTGGCCTCAACACAGTAGCTGAAAGACTTCGGCTGATTTGCAAGGAATTGGTTGAGGGTAGGAAATAGAGGCTGATGATTGAACTGCCCTTTACCTTGATTTCCTTGGTTGCCTTGGCCTTGGTTGCGCTCTTGCATGAGCTGAATCATCATGTGGGCATTGGCGTTTGTGGCTGCCATCAAAGCTTGCCATGCCTCTGGAGGCGGAGGTGGAGGTGGAGGGTTCACCTGATTCCCATCATTGCGTTCGGGATTCTGACGCGTTGGCGGAGCCATCCTGAAGAGGGTGACATCCGTTAGCATCTTGATAGACAGATAGACAAGTTGAATCAATGGATAGAAATTGCAACATAGAGTCTTCACAATAAACATTCAAACATAGATGAACGAATGAATTCCAAAGCAAACATCACACGTCCATTAAGGTGAGAAGCCATTTGATAAGAGATTGATGAATGAAATAAACAAGGTACAACTGGAACAAATAAGTGGTAAGGATCACCCAATCACAAACCAAATATCTGCGGGAAGAAATGCTAGAGCTACTTGAATCCCACCTATAAACTCCCGAAACTTTCTGGTTATGCAATCAGGTGTTGGAGATACAGGGGAAGCAATATATCTCACCCAAACTAACAATCCCTACATCCAGCTGTATCCATCCGTTAACACATAACCAAGAAACCTTCGGAAATCGCGTACCTCAACCTTCTAAAAGCATCCGTTATACGAGTTATGGCAATACTCCCGAACTCCCGCCCCAGTACTGGGTGGCGTCGAGGTTATCTCACCAACAACTGCACAAAAGAGATTTTCGATGTCAGCAAAACTCAGGTATTCCAGAACTGCAACGATAAAATTGTGACGACAACACCTCGGAGCTCGACTCCCCGGGTCAAAGCCACATAATAGACAGGAGGCACCAAGAACAATGTTCTCGTCACAAAACCATCGGAACGATTCCCAAGATACCCGCGTGATCCTAAAAAAATTTTTAGTGAAATTTGAGAAGAGGAAAGTCAAAACATCTACGTCAGGAGACCTCACCAGAGCGACGAAGGGACTGAGGAGTAAAAAGAATCCTACTCCCCGATATATATAATCCTAAGACTCAAAACATTTTTGTTCTAGACTCAACATCGCCAGCAAACAATCAAGCAGGGGGCTCCTAAGCCGGGGATGGCTATGATTACCAACTTGTAACACCCACGATGCGGCAATATCTCCCACGTGTCGAAGCACGACTTAGAGGCATAACCGCATGGTGGTTTCGTCGCAAGAAGGGTCATCTTCACACAATCCCATGTAATGAACAAGAATGGGATAAAGAGAGTTGGCTTACAATCGCCACTTCACACAATACATAATTAAGGTCATACATCATTCAAAATACACTCATAGACCGGCTACGGTCAAGTTCAAATGAAAAGAAGACAACCCCAAATGCTAGATCCCCGATCGCCCCGACTGGGCTCCTCTACTGATCATCTGGAAACGATACATAGTAACGACCAAGGGCCTCATCAAATTCCCACTTCAGCTCAGTTGCGCCATCTGCGCTGGTATACTCGGCACCTGCATCTGTTTTGGTAGAATCTGTGAGTCACGAGGACTCAGCAATCTCACACCCGCGAGATCAAGACTATTTAAGCTCATAGGTAGAAAAAAAAAGGGGTAATATGGTGGAGCTGCGGCAAGCACTAAGCATATATGGTGGCTAACAAACGCAAGTGAGAGCGAGAAGAGAAGCAACGCATCGGTCGAGAAGCTAGAAGTGATCAAGAAGTGATCCTGAAACTACTTACGTCAAGCATAACTCAAACCGTGTTCACTTCCTGGACTCTGCCGAGAAGAGATCGTCACGGCTACACACGCGGTTGATGCATTTTAATGAAGTCAAGTGTCAAGTTATCTACAACCGGACATTAATAAATTCCCATCTGCCTCATAACCGCGGGCACGGCTTTCGAAAGATTATATACCCTGCAGGGGTGTCCCAACTCAGCCCATCACAAGCTCTCACGGTCAACGAAGGATATACCTTCTCCCGGGAAGACCCGATCAGCCTCGGAATCCCAGTTCGCAAAACATTTCGACAATGGTAAAACAAGACTAGCAAAGCCACCCGATGCACCGACAAATCCCAATAGGAGCTGCGCCATATCTCGTTCTCAGGGCACACCGGATTGTCCAAACTTCCGATAGGCCAGCCCAGAGTTGCCCCTGGTGGCCACCGGCGGCTGACAGGTTGGACCAACACTCGAAGGAGCACTGGCCCGGGGGGGTAAATAAAGATGACCCTCGGGCTCGCGAAAACCCAAGGGAAAAGGGCTTAGGTGGCAAATGGTAAAACCAAGGTTGGGCCTTGCTGGAGGAGTTTTATTCAAAGCTAACTGTTAAGGGGGTCCCATAAATCACCCAACCGTGTAAGGAACGCAAAATCAAGGAACATAACACCGGTATGACGGAAACTAGGGCGGCAAGAGTGGAACAAGTCACCAGGCATAAGGCCGAGCCTTCCACCCTTTACCAAGTATATAAGGTGCATTAATTTAAACAAGAGATATTGTGATATCCCAAAATATCCATGTTCCGACCAAGAACAAACTTCATCTTCACCTGCAACTAACAACGCTATTAGAGGGGCTGAGCAAAAGCGGTGACATAGCCAAACAACGGTTGCTAGGACAGGTTGGTTAGAGGTTTAACATGGCAATAGGGAGGCATGGTAACAGTGGTAGGTATAACTAACATAGCGATAGAGCGAGTACTAGCAAGCAAAAATAGAAGTGATATCGAAGGTATGGTCATCTTGCCTGCAAGGTTCTCAGAGTAGTCGAAAGCTTGATCCTCATTAGCGTACTCAACAGGTTCCTCGTGCATGTACTCGTCTTCCGGCTCTACCCAAAGCAAGAAAACAAGCAAAGGAACCACAATAAATCACGGTGCAATGCACAAGCAACATGATGCAATACATGTCATGAGATGCGAGATGTGATATGCAATGCATATGCGTGCTTCGGGAGGAAAAAGGATGAACAAGGCATCAACTTGGAAAACCAAGTATGCCGCTGGAAAGATGAGTTGATTTTGGTTGAAATCGATATAAGGATCACCGGAAACGGATGCATGGTTTGCAAATGGCAAGCAAAACAAGAATGGCACAAAGCTGCGATTAACAGCACGATGCTACTTAGCATGCAAGAAGAAACTATGCTACAGCACCCCAACATAAAAACAAAGCATATGGCAGTGATCTACAGGAGATACTTAACAAAAGAGGAACACTGAGCTACGGCTAAATCACATCATAACAGGTTCAAACAAGCATGGTGAAAGTGCAAAAAATATCAGGTTGGACATGGCATAAACAGCATCACGAAGCAATGTTCAGAGCAAGTTATCAACATGCTACAGGAACTTATAATAGCAAAATAAGACATGGCATGAATCCACTGAAAGCATAGATCAAAATTCCCTTACTGACCATAAGCCAAAAAGGACCAGAAAATATGATGGCACCCATGTGAACATAGCAAGTTTCGTTAACAGATTCAGCAAACAAAGCATGACATTGACAGAATTACGAAGGCACCTTCGTGAGCTCGATGCACTCACTACAGAGAATTTCATGATAAACTAAGCATACATCCATCAAGAAGACATGTCATAGAAGCTATACATGGCAAGAACAACATCATAGCATACACGGATCAACTACAACAACCTTGGCAAAATTGAATAACATGTAAACAATCTGCCAAGAAACATTCTGAAGCAAAAGTAGAGCACGAAAATGACATGCTAGACTACTCTATAATTGCAACCATGACCATGGATGGATAGATCATACCCATGTGTTCAAAACACACTTACTGAAGTATCTCAAATTATGCATGGATCTCTCTGTAGCAGCATGTTTATATGGCATCTAAATAATAGCAGAACGGGGACTAAAATCAGCAATATCACGACGCCTAGTTTGCATGCTTGTGCTAGTCACCACATTGACCACAAAAATACATGGTAAGCACCTCTATAAAGAAGACATGGCATAGCACAAAACACATGTAGGGATCAAGTCCATAGGATGCACACATCAATCATGGCAAAAATGACAAAAGAGCTCGTTCTGTTAACAAACAGCAGAAAACATTATGTAGCCCTCTTCCAACAGCATTTCGGGCATCAAGATGAGCTCAAATATAAATGATGCAATGGGATGAAATGATGTACTCTTCGAGGCGAACAATTCGGTATGCCACACGCCCAAAACGGTGTGACGGGTGCAAAGTTGTGGGGCGATGAACATGCGATAAAAATTATGACAGATTAAGGACTTAGTGGAAAATTCGGGGGGAAGAAGTCAACCGATGCTTGGATCTGGATCCGGCTGCGCGCGGGTCGAGGTCGCCGGAGCTGCAGGTCGCGGAGGAGGCCGGAGATGGAGAGGAGGACGCCGGAGGAGGACGCCGGCGGTCGGATCCGGGCGCTCCTCGCCGGATCCGGCTTCTCAGGCGGCGGAGGCGGGGCCGGAGGCGCGGATGACGCCGGACGGCGCGGGTCGTCAGAGCCGGGGTTGCGGGCGGCGCGGCGGCGCGAGGCGGAGGCGGAGGCGGCGGAGGCCGGCGACGGGGCGGAGGAGCGTG
>NC_041383.1:785688636-785691122 GCF_002162155.2 Triticum dicoccoides
GGCGCGGATGCGCGGGCGAGCGGCGGCGGAGCGCGCGGGCCGGGCGGGCTTCCCGCGGGCCTGGCGGGCCGGCGGCGCGGGGGCGGCGGAGCGCCCACGTGGCGAGCTCGGATTGGACGCGGGCGGCGGGGCGGACGTGTCCGGCTTCGCCCGGACGTGTCCGGCGGCGGAGAGGGAGCGGGCTAGGGTTTGGGGATCCGGAATTTCGGGGGAGTGCACATATTTATAGGTAGACGGAGCTAGGAGTGTCCAAATGAGGTGCGGTTTTCGCCCAGACGATCGTGATCTGACGTCGGAGAGCATGGAAATGACTTAGATGGGTTATTGGGCTGTTTTGGAGGGGTGTTGGGATGCAACTCAAAAGAGGCCTTTGCGAATATGCGGATAACCGTTGGAGTACCAAACGAGCTCCAAATGACCCGAAACTTGACAGGTGGTCTACCGGTGCTATACCAGGGCCACTTGGCAAGGCTCGGTCCATTCCGAGAACGTTCAACACCCGCACACGAAAAGAGACAAGAGGGGTGCGCCGGTGCATGTGGGAGTGTCGGATTGCGAAACGGACAACGGGGAAAATGCTCGGATGCATGAGACGAACACGTATGCAAATGAGATGCACATGATGACATGATATGATATGCATGACATTAATAAAATGCAAAACAAAAGACAAAACCCCAACCACGGAAGGAAAATCATATCACATAGCCGAAAATGGCAAGAGTTGGAGTTACAAAGATGGAAAGTTACATCCGGGGTGTTACAATCATGTTCCCCTTATTCCGGGATTCCCATCAATACGGACGTGGGTAACCCAACCGCGCCATTTATTGCGGCGCTTGGGAGATAAGCGAGTTTTATCAGGCCGGTGGGTACGCATGTTTTCGTCCTCCCATATAAGGGGATAAAGATCCAACCCTTTTACCTGCGCCTTCTTCCTCCTTGGCTTATCCATCTCCGCGAACTCGAGCCCCAGCGCCCAAGTTCGCACATCTCACCTCAACCTTCTCCAACTATGTCCGGAGCGGGAGGCAAGTGGATGGCCTCCTCCGTTACGGAGGGGCACATCCAGAAGCTGCGCAGCGCCGGATATCTGTCCAGCGACATCGCGCACCGGCTCCCCGATGAGGGAGAGCTCATCCCCACCCCCAGGCCCCATGAGAGGGTAGTATTTCTTCCCCATTTCCTCCGCGGACTGGGCTTCCCACTCCATCCCTTTGTCCGGGGGCTCATGTTCTACTACGGCCTGGATTTCCATGATCTAGCCCCGAATTTCATCCTCAACATCTCGGCGTTTATCGTCGTGTGTGAGGCCTTCCTCTACATCCAGCCCCACTTCGGCTTGTGGCTCAAGACCTTCAGTATCAAGCCGAAGGTTGTGAAGGGCAGCCAAGCGGAGTGCGGAGGCGCCATGGTGGGCAAGATGCCCAACGTTACATGGCTTGAGGGCACTTTCGTGGAAACCATTAAGGGGTGGCAATCGGGGTGGTTCTACATCACCGAGCCACGTGACCCTGAATGGGCAGCGGCCCCCGAATTCAGATCTGGCATCCCCATACGGCTCACCTCTTGGAAAGAGAGCGGCCGGACATGGGGTGATTCGGAGGAGCTGACCGGACTCCAATCCTGCATCCAAAAGCTAGTGAACAAGAAGCTCAAGCTTGTCAATGTAGTCCAGGTCATGCTCATCCGCCGGATTCTCCCGTGCCAACGACGGGCCTTCAATATGTGGGAGTTCGATTCGGCGCAGCACCAGACTTTGAGCGGGCTCTTCGACACTATGTACGAAGATGCCTAGAGGGTGCTGTTTAAGGGCGCCGAGGCCCCCGCATCCGCTACCGAAGATCGCGGATTCAGCTCGCAGCAACCGGCTAGCGAGGTAAGCGATTTTGCCCTTTACGGGACACTTGTTTTCCAAAGTTTGACTCTATGCGGGATCTAAACTCCCCCTCCTTTGACAGGACTGGCTGAAGAAGGCTGAACAGACTATCTGTCCGGTCCCATTGCCAGAGGACCCAGCGGACGCCCGCTTAACGGGGCTGCTAGCTCCGGCACCCCACGTGGTGCCAGAGAAGAAGGCCAAGAAGAAGGCCACGGGCACTCGGAAGAGTTCCCGTTTTCAGGTGTCATCGGACGATGACTCCGAGGCAGACTCCTCCCAGAAAGGCGAGGAGGAGAAGAAGAAGGCCTCTCCCCCAGCGGGGGGAGGGAAGAAAAGGAAGGCTTCCCCAACGAGGGAGGCCGAAGGGTCCAAGAAGGGAAGGACTCTTCCCCCGGACTGCTCTGCCAACGCCGGAGATGACGACGAGGATTGGCCTCCAAGGGCCAAGCCCCTAGCGAGATTGTAAGTATCCGGACTCCCGAATAACTTCATGGTTTTTCTTTTCGCCACATAGTGTCCTTCTAATGCCGCATACAACCCTGTAGTCCGCCCAAGGACGATCTTCCTGCTTCGTCGAGTGGGTCCTTGGGTGCGTCAGATATGG
>NC_041383.1:785691516-785736043 GCF_002162155.2 Triticum dicoccoides
CCGAGGTGGGATCCCGAGAAGGGACCCGCCAGGAGGAGGAGGCCCCGGAGGTGCCACAGGGCAACCTCTCAGACTTTGCATCGGACTCGGCCCCGGAACCCGTAGTGGCTCCGAAGTCCGGCGGGCGGCCCCTTCGTAAGAAGGGCAAGACCGTGACGCCGGCAGCCTCCGTCCAACCGGAGGCGCCGGATAGCTTGCTGAAGGCGCTCAACGGCGCCTCCATCAAAGAGGAACACCGCACTGTTATGAGTGTGGTGATTCAAAAGGTTCAGCTCGCCAAGAGCGGGCTGACCGAAGCCTGCAGTAGCCTTCTAACAGGCTTTGAGGTAAGAATTTTGATATATGTAGAATAGTACCGCATTGACAGTAGCCCCTGATGCTCGGTTCGGTATTCGGAAAGAAAAGCCGGACTGAGGATCTAAGAAGATATACGCAGGAGTCATATAAAAAATATGTCAATATGGGCTTGCAGGCTGTGCTACTGACCTCTGCCGCACTGACTGCGGAGGTCAATACTTTGAAGCAAAGCCTAGCAGTCCGAGAGCGAGCTCGGCCGTGCCAAGAAGCAGCTCGAGGACAAGGAAGGTGAGTAACACCTTATTAAAATTGTACCTTACAGAAAAGGATTTGGTTGCAAGAAGAATGACAAGGATAACGTGGGTATTGCAGGGGCCACAAACGAGGTGATGACCCTAAAGGAGCCGGTGTCCGCGGCCGAATGTAGTGCGGCCGCGGAACGCACCGAGCGAGAGAGGCAGGAGGCACGGGTGGCGGAGGTATAGCAGGATCTCCAGGCTCTCGTGGAAAAACATGAGAGTTTGGAGCGTGACTCAAAGACTCGAGAGTCCGAGCTTGCAACGGCTCTTGAGAGTGCCAAAGCTGCTAAGGCCGAAGCCTACAAGGCCCTCCAGGAGTCGAGGCGTTGAAGAAAATAGCGGCGGGTAAGGCATTTTTCATGCAAAGTAAGCATGTGAGTGTGAATTACCTATCACTTACCCGAACTCGGAGCTCTCCAGGAGCGTTCGCAGATCTGCCCCGCAGCGTGTCCGATGCTGCCGCTTTCTATAGGGCCGAGGAGGGGAGCTCGACGGAGAAGGTCTTCTGGTCTCAGTATGCTGAGGCCGGACATCCGGTGCCCCTTAGCGACCAGCTGAAGCAGCTGGTCGAGCTCCACAAGGTGGCCGAACAGGCCATGAAGGGCCTCATAGTTCGGCTTTGGCCTAAGGAGGCCATGCCTGGGAGCTACTTCGGCCTAGTGCGGCGGCTGGTGGATGCGTGTCCATGGGTTGAAGTCATCAAGCATTCCGCCTGTATTGAAGGTGCTCGTCGGGCCCTTGCTCGCGAAAAGGTGCACTGGGGCAAGATGGATGCTCAGAAGCTTGTGACGGACGCGCCACCGCTGGGCAAGGAGTATCACACGCCCGAGATGTATTATAAGACTGTCCTCAAGGGTGCTCGCATTATTGCGGGTGAGTGCTCCAAAGATGTAATATTTGAGTAGACTCGCATTTTGTTATCCTGTGCGCTGAAAACTTTGTTCATATGCGCTAAGAAACGCTTATTATTTTAAAATATTACCTTCTGTGTGGCTGTTTATCAAATCTAAGAGATGGCAAGTCGTCGGCTTCAGCCCCCATGCCATGAGTGCTAGGGTGTTCGGGATAAATTTGAGCACTCTTGTTCCCATTTTTGGGTCCATCTAGGGAGGTGCTCAGCACAACGAACAAGGCAACCGGACTTATAACGCTTGAACACTCTCACTTAGCCATAGAATTCTATAATTTTAAATTTTGGCGAAGCCCCTAGTGTTCGGAAGGCCGAATTTGGGGCGCTATCCACGCCTGGGCCGGACAAAGCCGGCTCCTCGCTCTAAGCGGCATAAGTCTTTAGGGACTCGCAAAAAACCTCTCGAACAGCGACCGGCTCTCGCCTCATCATGACGGTCAGTTTTAGCTTTCTCCACTGAGGCGCTCGCCCAGCTCAACTGGGGCGCAATCGCAGTGGTTCTCCCAGTGCTACCTTAGCCGATACAACGGAACATAAGGTACCAAAACATGGGAGCCGGGCAAACCCAACTATTGACCCAAGACATGATTTGGAGCTGATGCATATAATGCTATAAGTTCGGGGTGCCGCACTTGTGAAAGTGTTCGGACTTATCACACCATGATGCGGGAAACATAAGCCCCTGGTGTATTTAGCCGTACCAAAGTGTATGGATGCAACATGTCATAAATGAACATATGTATAAGAAAGAAATGCAATTGTAAGCAAAAAGGTGTTGCATTGTTTATTCAAGAAAGACTGCTGTGAATGCAGAACGATACAAATGGTGCGATAAGCAAGGGATGGGACTATTAAACATGTCCCCCTCCAGGGGTAGGCTGCGGAATGGTGTATAAAACAGATTTAATGCTCGTAATGGAGACCACCTGGATATTCGTTGTAGCCTTTCTCCTTCCCTGGCTGTTGCATCGTGAGTTCGGCAGGTCTGCTGCCAGATAGGGCCTCTGATGAACGGAGTCCTATGGGTAAAAAAGGGAAAAAAAGAACGACACACTTGAGAGCCCCTGGTGTGGTTAAGCCGCATTCTGGGCCTATCGTGGCCGTGCCCCTCCCCCCATGCCCATGGTATCTCCAGAGCGTAATGGTGTATGCGAAGGACCTGTCTTGAAATTTTGCAGGGGCTGGGGTTGGGGCCGCATTGCTACGCGTGCTCGGAACGTGCAGGTGGTCTTGTTGTAGGTTACTCCGGGCGTGTTTAGCCGTGTCCGGTCGCTTAACGGCCGGACTCGAGAATTGCCTTAGGAGGCTGCATTGTACTTCTGCCGCGAGAGCCGCTGTATGTTCCTTCGTTCGGAGAGAGGGTTCAGTGTTTCCGTTGACCGTGATGACTCCTCGAGGGCCTGGCATCTTGAGCTTGAGGTATGCGTAGTGCGGCACCGCGTTGAACTTTGCAAACGCGGTACGTCCGAGCAGAGCATGATAGCCGCTGCGGAACGGAACTATGTCGAAGATTAACTCCTCGCTTCGGAAGTTATCCGGGGATCCGAAGACCACTTCAGTGTAACTGAGCCTGTACAATTGGCTTCTACACCTGGTATGACGCCTTTAAAGGTCGTCTTGGTAGGTTTAATCCTTGAGGGGTCTATGCCCATTTTGTGCATTGTATCCTGATAAAGCAGGTTCAGGCTGCTGCCGCCGTCCATCAGGACTCTGGTGAGGTGAAATCCATCGACGATTGGGTCTAAAACCAATGCGGTGAATCCGCCGTGGCGGATGCTGGTGGGGTAGTCCCTTCGGCCGAAAGTGATCGGGCAGGAGGACCATGGATTGAACTTTGGGGCAACTTGCTCCATCGCGTATACATCCCTGAGTGCACGCTTCCGCTCCCTTTTGGGTATGTGTGTTGCGTATATCATGTTCACCGTCCGCACTTGTGGGGGGAAACCCTTCTGTCCTCTATTATTCGGCGGTCGGGTCTCTTCCTCGTCATCGCTATGCAGCCCCTTGTCGTTGTTTTCGGCAATTAACTTGCCTGCCTGCTTGAATACCCAACAGTCCCTGTTGGTGTGGTTGGTTGGCTTTTCGGGGGTGCCGTGTATGTGGAACGAGCGGTTGAGTATTCGGTCCAAATTGGACGGACCCGGAGTAGTTCTTTTGAATGGCTTTTTCCGCTGACCGGGTTTAGAGCCTCTGAATCCAGCATTGACTGCCGTATCCTCACTATTATCGCCGTTAATGCGGCGTTTGTTTTTGTTGCGACGCGACCTGCCAATGCGGTCCTTGATATCCAGACTGCCAGAATTTTTACTGAGGTTGTTGCTGCGTGCTAGCCAGTTGTCCTCACCCGCGCAGAAACGGGTCATGAGTGATGTGAGGGCTGCCATGGATTTCGGCTTTTCCTGTCCCAGGTGCCGGGTGAGCCACTCGTCGTGGATGTTATGTTTGAAGGCCGCAAGGGCCTCCGCATCTAGACAGTCGACGATTTGGTTTTTCTTGGTTAAGAACCGTGTCCAGAATTGTCTGGCCGATTCGTCTGGCTGCTGAATTATATGGCTTAGCTCGTCAGCGTCTGGTGGTCGCACGTACGTGCCTTGGAAGTTGTCAAGGAATGCGGCTTCCAGGTCTTCCCAACTCCCAATTGACTCTGCTGGCAAGCTGTTAAGCCAATGCCGGGCTGGTCCTTTAAGCTTGAGTGGGAGGTATTTGATGGCATGGAGATCATCACCGCGGGCCATGTGGATATGAAGGAGATAGTCCTCGATCCAAACCGTGGGGTCTGTTGTGCCATCGTAAGATTCAATGTTTACGGGTTTAAACCCTTCGGGGATTTGATGATCCATTACTTCATCTGCGAAGCATAGCGGGTGTGCGGCGCCTCTGTATTGGGCGATATCATGACGAAGTTCAAGAGAGCTTTGTCTACTGTGTTTGGCCCGGCCGGACTTACTGTGTCCGGCGCGACAGTTGTCGTCACGTATCATGGGGCGCCCATGCGATCCATAGATCGATCTTGATTGTCTTGCCTTATCCTCCAATATATCTCGCAAGTCCAGAGCGTTCCCTTGTGGCCTTGTGCTTTTCGAGCTATGCCGGGGTACGGTTCTAGTGGAGGGCCTAGAGGCCTCTCTGTCGCGGCCATAGGGTGGTCGGTTAGCCGTATTGTCTACTGGTGATGCAGGTTCATATGCCTCCTCCTCTAATCGGGGGAGCAGCTTGCGTTTAGGGTAGCTTTTGGAGGGGCGTTCGAGCTCATGCTCTTCGGCCGCGAGGACTTCAGTCCATCTGTCGCCTAGCAGATCTCGATCAGCTCTAAGCTGCTGCTACTTTTTCTTGAGGCTGTTTGCCGTGGCCATAAGCCTGCGTTTAAAACGCTCTTGTTCGACGGGATCCTCAGGCACAACGAATTCGTCGTCGTCGAGGCTTGCCTCGTCTCCGGAGGGAGGCATGTAATCCTCTACCTCTTCGTCTTCTGTTCTCTCATGAGGGCTGGCGTCTCCGTCCTCCTGTGCTGAATCTTGCTGGAGGGGGTTGTCGTCGGCACTGTCTGGGGTGTTACTATCTCCGGTGCCGGAATCTCCATTCTTGCTGTGGCGGGATTTAGAGCGGCGCCGCTCACGCCGGCGCTTGGGCTGTTTCTTGGAGGGGTCATCCTCCGCTGTTCCTTCGCCATTCCCATCCTTTGGGATATCCACCATGTATATGTCATATGATGAGGTGGCTTTCTAGTGCCCAGTAGGCACTGGTTCTTGGTCATCTCCGGCATCGTCGTCCATACCGTCGATGTCTTCGGAGTCGAAGTCTAGCATGTCGGTTAGATCGTCGACAGTGGCTACTAGGTGGGTGGTGGGTGGCTTTGAATTTCTTCATCGTCCGCATCCCAACCGTCCTGACCGCAGTCCGGCCAGGGCTCTCCTGATAACGAGAGATATTTTAGCGAATTCAAGATGTCGCCGAAAGGTGAGTGTTGAAAGATGTTCGCAGCGGTGAACTCCATGATCGGCGCCCAATCGGATTCGATTGGAGGGGGCGCGGGAGGTTCGGAGTCCGGCACCTCGGAGTCATGATCTTCATGAGGGACAAGGTCAGTGTTCGGCTCTACCGCCGTAGAGGTTGCAGCCCCCGAGGCGGTGTCTAGCCACCCGTCCTTGATCTGCGCAGCCGGCTCCGAATTGAAGATTGGAGCGGACTCGTGTGCGGCCTCCAGGGTATTGTCCGGCTGTAGAGCTAAATCATGCCCGTCGTGACAGTGCAGCACGCTCGGCTGTGGCTCGAATCAATCGAAGATCAAGTCCCCGCAGATGTCAGCCGTGAAGTTCAAACTTCCAAATCTGACCTGACGGCCAGGGGCGTAGCTTTCGATCTGCTCCAGATGGCCAAGCGAATTGGCCCGCAGTGCAAAGCCGCCGAATACGAAGATCTGTCCGGGGAGGAAGGTCTCACCCTGGACTGCGTCGTTGTTGATGATCGAAGAAGCCATCGAGCCTATCGGTGACGACACCGAGGAACTCTCAACGAAAGCACCAATGTCGGTGTCAAAACCGGTGGATCTCGGGTAGGGGGTCCCGAACTGTGCGTCTAGGCGGATGGTAACAGGAGACAAGGGACACGATGTTTTACCCAGGTTCGGGCCCTCTTGATGGAGGTAAAACCCTACGTCCTGCTTGATTGATATTGATGATGTGGGTATTACAAGAGTAGATCTACCACGAGATCAAGGAGGCTAAACCCTAGAAGCTAGCCTATGGTATGATTGTTGTTCGTCCTACGGACTAAAGCCATCTGGTTTATATAGACACCGAAGAGGGCTAGGGTTACACAGAGTCGGTTACAATGGTAGGAGATCTACATATCTGTATTGCCAAGCTTGCCTTCCACGCCAAGGAAAGTCCCATCCGGACATGGGACGAAGTCTTCAATCTTGTATCTTCATAGTCTTGGAGTCCGGCCAATGATGATAGTTCGGCTATCCAGACACCCCCTAGTCCAGGACTCCCTCACTGGGCTTAAGATTTTCATCAGATTCATCCTCACTAGATTCAGAGGAGGGGTATTTTGTTACCTTGGCACCTTTTGCCATGAAGCAATAGGTGGGAGCATAGTCATCATTGTCTTCGTCAGCCTTGTTGGTGCGGTCAGTTTCTTCAGAGTTGAAGATAGACTTGCTGACGAAAGCAGTAGCGAGAGCCAAACTCGCCACACCAGACTCGGACTCCTCAGAAGCCTCCTCTTCCTCATGTTCCTCAGATTCACCTTCAGAGTCCATTTCCTTGCCAATGAATGCCCGAGCCTTCTTGGAGCTGCTCTTCTTGTGAGATGAAGACTTCAAGGATTTTGATGATGAAGATTTTGAAGATTTCTTCTTCTCCTTGGCGTCATCAGAACTGTAATCCTTGTATTTCTTCTTCTTTAATTCCTTTTCCCATTGAGGATAATCCTGAATATAGTGACCATGTTTCTTGCATTTGTGGCAAAGTCTTCTCTTATAGTCACTTGATGAGGAATCACTGCTTCTTGAGGATTTTCCAAAGCGACCACGTCTTGAGAACTTCTGGAACTTCTTCACGAGCAGTGCTAGCTCCTGGCTCAATTCTTCAGGATCACCGAGGCTACTGCCAGAGTCTTCACATTCAGATTCAGACACAGCCTTGGCCTTCAGGGCACGTGCTTTGCCATAGCTTGAACCATAGAGATCTCTCTTTTTAGCAAGCTGGAACTCATGAGTATTTAGACTCTCGAGGATGTCAGCTGGATCTAGTGACTTGTAATCAGCTCGCTCTTGAATCATCAGTGCCAGAGTATCAAATGAGGAATCTAGCGATCTCAGCAATTTCTTCACCACCTCATGGTCGGTGATGTCAGTGGCGCCAAGCACTTGAAGCTCATTTGAGATGTCAGTGAGGCGATCAAAGGTTTGCTGAACATTTTCATTGTTGAGTCTTTTGAAGCGGTTGAAGAGATTGCGAAGAATGTCAACACGAGAGTCACGTTGAGTTGACACTCCTTCGTTTACTTTGCAGAGCCTATCCCAGATAAGCTTAGCAGTTTCCAAAGCACTCACTCTACCATACTGTCCTTTACTCAGATGACCACATATGATATTCTTTGCTTGAGAATCGAGTTGCTTGAATCTCTTCACATCAGCAGCATTCAGAGAAGGTGTGACTGAGGGAACACCATTTTCCACAACGTACCAGAGATCGTTGTTAATTGCTTCAAGATGCATTCGCATCTTATTCTTCCAGTAGGGGTAGTCCATGCCATCGAAGTTAGGACACCCAGCGGAGACCTTGATCATACCTGCGGTCGACATAACTAAACTCCAGGTGGTTAAACCAAAATCACACAGAACAAGGGAGTACCTTGCTCTGATACCAATTGAAAGTGCGTTATATCAACTAGAGGGGGTGAATAGGCAATTTTTATGAATTCTTCACTGAGGAATTTGCCGGTGAGGACATTCCTTAGCGAAGAACTACTAGCAGTGGAATAAGTACTCAGAAGTAAGCATAAAAGGATACAGACATAGTCATCATGATGAAATGAAGACAAGCACATAGTACAGAAAGCGTAAACACAGGATAACACAAGATGAAGACAAACAGGCTGAAGAAATTGAACTGAGGAAATTGAGAAAGTCTTCATTCAAAGTCTTTAAACACAGATATGAACAATCAGTCAACACAGTAGTGAGGAAATGAAAGAGTTGAGGAAATAGAACCAGTAAGGTTGGTGAAGGCAATGATTTGTTAGACCAGTTCCAACTGCTGTCTCAGTTGTACGTATGGTTGGAGCGGCTGAGTATTTAAACTCGAGGACACGCAGTCCCGGACACCCAGTCGCTAAGCACGCAGCTTAGGACACCACATCCTCACCGTATTCTCCTTGAACGAAGATCACACAGATCTCGTCCAATCACTCGTGGTAAGTCTTAAGGTGACTTCCAAACCTTCACAGACTCGGTCACTCGGTGATCCACAATTCCTCTTGGATGCTCTAGACCATGACGCCTAACCGTCTGGAAGAAGCACAATCTTCAAAGGTAACAAGCGTCGGATCCACGTAGGATCAATCTCTTTAGTGATGCTCAATCACTTTGGGGTTTGTAGGTGTTTGGGTTTGGGATTTTCTTCACTTGATGATTTTCGCTCAAAGTCCTCGGAGGATGGGTTGCTCTCAGATGACAAGTGTCAGTTTCTCTCGGAGCAACCAACCAACTAGTGGTTGTAGGGGGCGGCTATTTATAGCCTAGGGAGCATGATAAGACATAAATGCCCTTGTCTGATATGACCGTTAGGTGGATAAGATATTTGGGACAGCTGGCGTGTAGCATAGCAACGGTTGGAAATTTGACTATCAAATTCCTCAGGGCTATCATGTTCCTCACTGTGTAGGCAATCCGCACTGGCGAATTCCTAACTCCTCAGTCAGAACAAATTCCTCAGCGACCAGAAGAACTTCATCTCTGTCACTGAAGAAATTGACTGAATTGTATGAGATTTCCAAAGGCTTCACTCGAAGGGTTTGGTAGGTGTAGGATTTTGAGTTGAGCATCACTTGGAAATTTTTCCTTAGTATTTCCTCGACCCCCTTTAACAGTACGGTGTTTCCTATGACTCGAGAAGGAGAAAAACAAAACTATGAAAACGAAGTCTTCAAGCTTCATATTCCTTGCATGAATATCAAGTCTTCACGGATACACCACTTTCTTCACTTTCAAAGTCTTCATGAAATTCTTCAGAAATACCAAAATCTTCAGTCGAAGATATTCATTTTTAGGGGTCGACTTTCCCTGTAAATATCAAACTCCTCATAGACTTATAGACATGTGTACACTCACAATCGCATTAGTCCCTTAACCTACAAGTCTTCAATTCACCAAAATCACTAAGGGGCACTAGATGCACTTACACATGTCGATGAGTATGACAACCGGCAGGAGCCATATGAGTTGTCTTTATTTATTGTATGACCTGCGTGTCACTTAATAACGCCATGTAATTACTTTACTTCATTGCTAAATCGTTAGCCATAGTAGTAGAAGTAATAGTTGGCGAGACAACTTCATGGAGACAGGATGATGGAGATCATGATGATGGAGATCATGGTGTCATGTCGGTGACGATGATGATCATGGAGCCCCGAAGATGGAGATCAGAAGGAGCAAAAATGATATTGGCCATATTCCCTGTAAATGTTTATCATGTTTATGCATCTTATTTGCTTAAAACGACGGTAGTAAATAAGATGATCCCTCGTAATAATTTCAAGAAAGTGTTCCCCCTAACTGTGCACCGTTGCGAAAGTTCGTTGTTTCGAAGCACCATGTGATGATCGGGTGTGATAGATTCTAATGTTCACATACAACGGGTGTAAGCCAGATTTACACAGGCGAAACACTTAGGTTGACTTGACGAGCCTAGCATGTACAGACATGGCCTCGGAACACAAGAGACCGAAAGGTCGAACATGAGTCGTATAGTGCATACGATCAACATGAAGATGGTCACCGATGATGACTAGTCTGTCTCACGTGATGATCGGACACGGCCTAGTTGACTCGGATCATGTATCACTTAAGATGACTAGAGGGATGTCTATCTGAGTGGGAGTTCATTAGATGAACTTAATTGTCCTGAACATAGTCAAAAGGTCTTTGCAAATTATGTCGTAGCTCGCACTTTAGTTCTACTGTTTAGATATGTTCCTAGAGAAAATATAGTTGAAAGTTTATAGTAGCAATTATGCGGACTGGGTCCGTAAACTGAGGATTGTCCTTAGGGCTACAAATGAGTCGAGTTCGAGCGAGTTGGACTAGGCTCAACTCAACTCATACTAAAATTCGAGTGAGCTCAAAATATGCGAAGCTCAAGGTCGAGTTGTAGAATATAGCTCATGCTCAGCTTGTAACGATCTCGAGTCGATCACGAGCTAGTTTTGAGCTAAATAAGATGATTTTTAAAATTATTTTAAGGCAAATTTTAAAGTAAGATATGACACAACAAAAGAAGTCATTATAAAATTCGACTTATTCTTTCACAACAAGAGATCATGGATAGAAGACAACAAAGGTGCGTCTGCTTTCAAACATTGGTCGAAATAACAAGATTTTGAACATGCAGTTGGCCACGTGTCATATTGAGGCTAAACTTTCTCCATGCTTAATTTCTATGTTTCCTAGTAGGTAAAATGAAGAAAAGAAATCATGCAAAACATATGGCAATGGTTGATCCTAATTCTTTGTAACAGACACAAAGATTATTTAATATACTTATATGATATCGAGCTATCGAGTTAAAATCGAGTGAGCCAATGTTGGTTCAATATCGGCTCGTTTCTCGATCGAGCTACATAAAATGCTCATACTCTGCTCATTTCTTTTCGAGTCGATCTCGAGTCGAGCTATAATACGAGTCGATCTCGAGCGGCTCACGAGCCTCGAGCTTTTCTTGCAGCCCTAATTGTCCTCATTGCTGCGCAGAAGGCTTATGTCCTTAATGCACCGCTCGGTGTGCTGAACCTCGAACGTCATCTGTGGATGTTGCGAACCTCTGACATACACGTTTTGATGACTACATGATAGTTCAGTAATGTTAAACGGTTTAGAATTGTGGCGCCGAAGATGTTTTTTGAAATGTCGCGGAACATATGAGATGTTCCAAGGGCTGAATTTGGGATTTAAGGCTTGTGCCCACGTCAAGAGGTATGAGACCTCCGACGAGTTTCTTAGCCTACAAACTAAGGGAGAAAAGCTCAATCGTTGAGCTTGTACTCAGATTGTCTGGGTACAACAATCACTTGAATCGAGTGGGGGTTAATCTTCCAGATGAGATAGTGATGTTTCTCCAGAGTCATTTCCACCAAGATACTAGAGCTTCATGATGAACTATAACATATCAGGGATAGATATGATGATCCTTGAAATATTCGCGATGTTTGACACCGCGAAAGTAGAAATCAAGAAGGAGAATCAATTGTTGATGGTTAGTGAAACCACTAGTTTTAAAAGGGCAAGGGCGGGAAGGGATAATTCATGAAACGGCAAATCAGTTGCTGCTCTAGTGAAGAAACCCAAGGTTGAACCCAAACCCGAGACTAAGTGCTTCTATAATAAGGGGAACGGTCACTGGAGCAGAATTACCCTAGATACTTGGTAGATAAGAAGGCAGGCAAGGTCAACGGAAGTATATTGGATATACATTGTATTAAATGTGTACTTTACTAGTACTCCTAGTAGCACCAGGGTATTAAGATACCAGTTCGGTTGCTAAGTGTTAGTAACTCGAAATAAAAGAGCTATGGAATAAACGGAGACTAGCTAAAGGTGAGATGACGATGTGTGTTGGAAGTGTTTCCAAGGTTGATGTGATCAAGCATCGCCTGCTCCCTCTACCATCAAGATTGGTGTTAAACCTAAATAATTGTTATTTGGTGTTTGCGTTGACAATAGACATGATTGGATTATGTCTATCGCAATACGGTTATTCATTTAAGGAGAATAATGGTTACTCTGTTTATTTGAATAATACCTTCAATGGTCTTGCACCTAAAATGAATGGTTTATTGAATCTCGATGGTATTGATACACATGTTCATGCCAAAAGATATAAGATAGTAATGATAATACCACATACTTGTGGCACTGCCATTTGAGTCATATTGGCATAAAACGCATGAAGAAGCTCCATGTTGATGGATCTTTGGACTCACTCATTTTTGAAAAGATTGAGACATGCGAACCATGTCTATTGGTATATACGCATGAAGAAACTCCATGCACATGGATCGTTTGGACTCACTTGATTTTGAATCACTTGAGTCATGCAAATCATACCACATGGGCAAGATGACGGAAAGGCCTCGTTTTCAACATGGAACAAGAAAGCAACTTGTTGGAAGTAATACATTTTGATGTGTGTAGTCCAATGAGTGTTGATGCACGCAGTGGATGTCGTTATGTTATTACTTCACAGATGATTTGAGTAGATGCTGAGTATATTTACTTGATGAAACACAAGTCTGAATTATTGAAAGGTTCAAGTAATTTCAGAGTGAAGTTGAAGATCATCGTGACAAGAGGATAAAATGTCTATGATATGATCATAGAGATGAATATCTGAGTTACGAGTTTGGTACACAATTAAGACCTTGTGGAAATTGTTTCACAACTAATACCGCCTGGAACACCATAGTGTGATGGTATGTCTGTAAGTGCATCTAGTGCCACCCCTAGTTGGTTTTGGAGTATTGACGACAAAGTTGGTTGAGGGACTAATGCGTTTGTGAGAATTGCAGGATAACGCAGGTAGTGTCCCTCATTGATTCGGTTTACCTACCGGAGATGACCCCTAAAAATGTATGAAGACATTGAAGACAATGGTGGTATGAGAAGATATTCATATTGAAGACTATGACATGAGAAGACATTGCGTGAAGACTATGGAGCGCGAAGACTGTGTAGTTTCGTTGT
The DNA here is from genome assembly GCF_002162155.2 of Triticum dicoccoides. Taxonomy (NCBI): domain Eukaryota; kingdom Viridiplantae; phylum Streptophyta; class Magnoliopsida; order Poales; family Poaceae; genus Triticum; species Triticum dicoccoides. Next base: position 785,704,490 of record NC_041383.1, read on the forward strand.
TTCCTTTTCTTCTTTGTTGAGTCATAGGAACCACCGTACTGTTAAGTGGGGTCCAAGTGAACTAAGTCAGAGTGACTGAAGTGATGCTCAACCCAAATCCTATGTCTTCGAGCGAAGACAATGAGAGCAAATCTTATCCAGAGCTGGATGAGTCAGCTTTGCTTGTAGCCCAAGTAAAGTTGCCGCGTGTGTTTGAAATCTGACCGTTGGAACACGTGTCAGTTCCTTAGTGACCCAGGGTCATTTCGGACAAATCAGGTCGGGTTGCCTTATGGCTATAAATAGCCCACCCCCTACACCATAAATTGGTGGCTGCTCAGAGTTAGTTTACGGCTTTTGTCGTTTGAGAGCAACCCACCTTGAAGCATTTGAGAGAGATAAATCCTTGCGAGGACAAAGCCCAAACACCCAAAGCCAAAGAGTGTTAGGCATCACTGAAGTCTTTCTGTCTGTGTGACCTGAAGACTTATTACACTTGAGGAATGTGAATCCTCCAGCCGGTTAGGCGTCGCGTTCTGAGCATCCAAGAGTCGTTGTGGATTGTCGGGTGAACAAAGTCTGTGAAGGTTCGGAAGTCTACCTTGAAGACTTACCAGAGTGATTGGGCGAGGACTGGGTGTCCTTAGCTCAAGGGGAATAAGGTGAAGACACGGTCTTCTGAGTTAAATCTCAGCCTCCCTAACTAGACGTACAGTTGTCACAGCAACTGGAACTGGTCCAACAAATCTTGTGTCTTCAACAAGCGACTGGTTCTATCCCTTTCCATCCTTTACTTAAGTTTGTCTTCGTGAAGTCACTGCCTATCTGTGTATCTATTTGACTTCATTGCTTGAATACTACTGTTGATTGGCTTCACACTATCTTCCATCCTGATCCTTACTACTTAGCTGCTATTAGTCCTGTACTTTCACATCATTGCATACTTGACTATGGCTTGCTTATGGTAGTTTATCTTCCGCTGCATATCAACTAGGTCATTTCTGTTGTTTGTCTTCGAAACTTCTAAGTTTTGAAGACTTTCATAAAAATTGCCTATTCACCCCCCCCCCCTCTAGTCGATACTAGCACTTTCAATTGGTATCAGAGCAAGGTACTCCCTTGTTCTGTGTGATTCGGTTTAACCACCTGGAGTTTCAGCTATGTCGACTGCAGGATTGAGGAATGTATCTTGCCCCACCTTTGACGGTCGTGAGTATCCTCGGTGGAAAGCCATGATGAAGAAGCGACTCATGGCTATGGACAGCGAACTGTGGACCGTCACCGAGATTGGTCTTACCGATCTATGCAAGATGGCGGAGGCTGATGACATTCGCAAGTACACTCTACTGAACCTCACAGCGAAGGATGTCATCTGCTCCTGCCTGTTCCAAAATCAGTTCAAGAACGTCATGCACCTCAATCACGCGAAGCTAATCTGGGACCGGCTTTCTGAGGTCTATGAAAGTCATCTTAATCGTCATGATCCTTGGCTTGATGACTACAAGGAGTCTCTTAAAGAGATGACCTTTCCACCTGAACCATCTTCATCTTCACCATGCCTCATGGCAGGGGGTGCTAAGGTAACTGAATGCTATCTTTCTGAAACTAGTGATGATGAATCAGGTGATGAATTTGGCCCCAGCTATGTCAAACTTGCTTCCCTTGCCACTAAACAACAAAGAGCTTTGGAAAGGATTCAAAACATGCTTAGTAAGAGCGATGATATGTTGGGCGAAGAAATGGATCTGTCAAAAGCTTTGGCTGAGAGTCTTCAGAGACTTCATTCTAAGTTTGACGCCCTTCAAGATCAACATAATGCTCTCTTGTCTGATCATGAGAAACTTTCTTCTGAATGTCTTCAAAGAGAGCAAGATCTTGAAAAGATAAGGGTGAATTATGAAGATCTTATGAGGAAGCACGATTCATTACTTGCTCAACAAATCAGCGTTGCTCAGGATGAATTTGAACCACCATGTTTAAAATGCATTGAGCGTGATAAAGCTGCCTCTGTTGCTGAATGTTCCACTGCTACTACTGTTGCTCTGTCTTCAACTACTGATGTGGTAACTAACCCCTCTTCTGAGGATACCACTACTATTGCTGATGAAAATGCTAGGTTGAAGACATTGCTTGAAACAGGGATGTACAAAAGTCTGAAAGGGCATCAGACACTTTGTGATGTCCTCAAAAAGCAGATTCTGAACCGAAACCCTAGGAAAGAGGGTGTTGGGTTCGAGAGGAAAATGAATGCTGATGGTTCCTACTGGAAGCCTGAGCAGTATCCCAAAACCACATGGGTTGCTGCAAAGGAACCTTCAGTGGATCCATCCACTTTATCTGGCTTTACCTGTGCTAATCCTACTATCATTGATGAATCCTTTGATGCAAACTATAAACTGTTCAAAAATCAGAATGGTGAAGTGTTTGCTAGGTATATTGGTACTAACTGCAGGAATGGACCGCCAATGAAGAAGATCTGGGTTCCCAAAAGCTGTCTTGAGAATCTTCCTATGAATGTCATCATGACACCACCAGGGAAGAAGACAAACCCCAGACCAAAGGCATCATATGGTCCAATGGCTTCATACGGAAACAGGACTCACCTGAGTCACCCTAACGCCAATGTTTTGCAGGGAAATCATACTCAAGTTTATGAATATGAGCGTGTGTCTTCAAACCACTATGTTCATAGTACTAAGAACTTTTCTGCTTATTCATATGAGTATCATTCATCTCCTGCAAGGCTATTTGCTAGGGCTCCAAAGACGAAATTCTCATATGCTGCACTTAGACTCATTGCTTCTAAGCCACCCCTGAAGATGTGGGTGGTGAAGAAGAACTAACTCTCTTTTGCAGAATGTGGTCTCCAGCCAGCAATCAAAGGCGTCCGATATTATTGCTAGGGACCTAAAACATAAAGGGACGCATGATAAAATGACTTACTATGTATTCCACATATGAATCTCTTATCTGTCATACTGTGTGTTCTAATCTTGATCTAAGCTGTGATAATCCTAGTGTGCGTCAAATTCTTATGCTTCACAACATACCTTGTGAATCCTATCCTCCTAATTGCACTGTAGGGCATGTCACCAAAAGCTTCAGAATGGATTATTGACAGCGGATGCACTAATCATATGACTGGTGATCGAAGTCTTCTCATGGACTCAACCTTACGTCCATCCGACAAGAGTCAAATCACATTTGCTGACACTGGTAAAGGCAAGGTATTGGGTCTAGGTAGAGTTGCAATCTCAAAGGATCAACACATGGATAAAGTGATGCTTGTTGAATCCCTTGGATTCAACTTAATGTCTGTCTCAATGCTTTGTGACTTAAACATGATTGTGATATTTGGAAAATATTGTTGCCTTGTACTAATGGAATCTGACAAGTCTCTAGTCTTTGAAGGGTATAGGAAAGGTGATCTATACATGGTAGATTTCTCAGCAGGTCCACATCTTGACGTATGTCTTCTTGCAAAAGCTTCAGAATGCTGGCTTTGGCATCGAAGGCTGGGGCATGTTGGCATGAGGAACTTACACACTCTCATCAAGAAGAAGCATGTCATAGGCATCGAAGGTGTCAAGTTCAAGAAAGATCATTTGTGTGGTGCTTGCGAAGCTGGGAAGATGACGAGGGCCAAGCACCCCTCGAAGACAATCATGACGACATCTCAACCCTTTGAGCTGTTGCACATGGACTTATTTGGTCCTACTCACTACTCCACCTTCACAACAACGGCGTGTCTCTATGGCTTCGTCATTGTTGATGACTACTCAAGATATACATGGGTGCACATAATTCTCTACAAGACTGAAGTACAAGATGTCTTGAGACGATTCGCCAATCGAGCAATGAACAATTATGGCGTCAAGATCAAGCATATCAGAAGTGATAACGGCACTGAATTCAAGAACACCGGGCTTGATCTTTATCTGGATACAATGGGAATCACTCATGAATTTTCTGCTCCTTACACACCTCAGCAAAATGGCATTGTTGAGCGCAAGAATAGAACTCTCATTGAGATGGCTCGAACAATGCTCGACTAGTACAAGACACCAAGAAAGTTATGGCCTGAAGCTATTGATACTGCATGTCACATCATCAACCGTGTTTACATCCACAAGCTTCTGGGCAAAACATCCTATGAGCTCCTTACTAGCAAGAAGCCAAATGCCAGCTACTTCAGAGTCTTTGGTGCTAGGTGCTGGATCAAGGATCCCCATCACAAGTCAAAATTTGAACCCAAAGCTCAAGAAGGCTTGATGCTCGGCTATGGAAAGGATTCGCACTCTTACAGAGTCTTCAACCTCTTCCACTACAAAATCGTTAAAACAGTGGATGTGCGATTTGATGAAACCAATGGTTCACAACGAGAGCTCCTGCCAAGCACACTAGATGAAGCTCCTTCCAGTGAATCTATCAAGCTGATGGGAACTGGTGAAATCATGCCCTCTGAAGCACAGCCTGAAGAGGAACTTATCATTTCTGCACCAAACCAACCTGAAGACAATGCTCAGACCGAAGACAATCATTCCAATGATGACAATGATCAGCATGAGCAAGGTCTTCGTCCAGTTCATCCTCGTGTTGCAAATGAAGTACAAATTGAGAAGATAATTGATAGCATCAACGCACCTGGTCCGCACAGTTAGCAAATTTCTGTGGGCATTTTTCATTTGTATCAATATCTGAACCCAAGAAAGTTGTTGAAGCTTTTATGGAACCTGAATGGATTCAAGCCATGCAAGAAGAACTTCAACAGTTCAAGCTGAATAATGTTTGGGAACTTTTCAAGCGACCTGACCCTCGCAAGCATAACATTATTGGAACGAAATGGATATATCAAAAAAAGCAAGATGAGCATGGTCAAGTCGTCAGAAACAAAGCACGTCTTGTGGCACAAGGATATACTCAAGTTGAAGGAATTGACTTCGATGAAACATTTGCTCCTGTTGCTAGGCTTGAAGCTATTTGCATACTGCTAGCCTATGCTAATCATCACAACATCCTGCTATATCAAATGGATGTGAAAAGTGCTTTCCTCAATGGCAAGATTGAAGAAGAAGTGTATGTTGCTCAACCACCTGGCTTTGAAGATCCAAAACATCCTGATATGGTGTACAAACTAAACAAAGCACTGTATGGCCTCAAACAAGCTCCTCGCGCATGGTATGATACGATCAAAGACTTCCTGAAGAGCAAAGGCTTCAAACCAGGATCCCTCGATCCCACACTCTTCACGAAGACATATGATGGCGAACTGTTTGTGTGCCAAATATATGTGGATGACATTATCTTCGGCTGCACCAACCAGAAGTATAGTGATGAGTTTGGATACATGATGCAAGAGCAATATCAGATGTCCATGATGGGAGAACTGAAGTTCTTCCTTGGTCTTCAAATTCGTCAGCAAAGAAATGGCATCTTCATATCTCAAGAGAAATATCTCAAAGATTGTCTGAAGAAGTTCGGTATGCAAGACTGCAAAGGTTATACGACGCCAATGCCAGCCAAACACCACCTTGGTCCCGACGACAATGGTAAAGAGTTCGATCAAAAGGTATACCGCTCCATGATTGGTTCTTTACTTTATCTATGTGCATCTAGGCCAGATATTATGCTTAGTGTTTGCATGTGTGCTCGATTCCAAGCGGCAACAAAGGAATCGCATCACTTAGCTGTGAAGCGAATTCTTAGATATTTGGCTTACACCCCAACACTCGGATTATGGTATCCAAAGGGCTCAAGGTTTGATCTGGTTGGATTCTCGGATGCTGATTATGGTGGTGACAAGGTGGATCGCAAGTCAACATCAGGAACATGTCACTTTCTAGGATGATCACTTGTCAGTTGGTCTTCAAAGAAGCAGAACTGTGTATCACTCTCAACTGCTGAATCTGAATACATTGCTGCTGGATCTTGTTGTGCTCAGCTTCTATGGATGAAGCAAACTCTCAAGGACTATGGCATCAATCTGAAACAAGTACCTCTCTTCTGTGACAACGAGAGTGCCATCAAGATAGCCAACAATCCAGTCCAACACTCGAAGACAAAGCACATTGAAATTCGTCATCACTTTCTCAGAGATCATGTCATGAAGAAAGATATCGATATCATTCACGTCAACACTGAAGAGCAACTTGCAAATATCTTCACAAAGCCCTTGGATGAGAAAAGGTTTTGCAAGTTACGGTGTGAGCTAAATATCTTGGAATCCTGTAATGTCCTGTGATCAGGCACACATCCTAACACTTATGCATGTTGATGACTTAGATGTGCAACACACAAAGTAATGTATATCTTCAATCAATGAAGACTTACACTCTGAGTGTGAATACATTAACATGGAATTTGACTTCGGAGCGCCCCGATAATTGTGCGCCGTGTCTGGGTCTAATACTTCCTATACGGTGGGTAACGCCACCACCAAATTTCTCTGTTTTGGGACAACGAGAAGAAGAAGAAGAAGAGCAAGGAATATGACTCTGATGACAGGAAGAAGAAGAAATCATCAAATTCTTCTTCCAAGTCCACATCAAAGTCCTCATCTCATAAGAAGAGCTCATCTGGCAAGGCTCGTGCTTTTGTTGGCAAGGAAATGGATTCAGAGGAGTCTGCGTCTGAGGAGGCAAAGGTGGAATTTGAAGCTGAGTCCGACTCTGGCATTGCAAGTCTGGCTCTAGCCACAGCCTACGTTGCAAAGTCCATCTTCAACACTGAAGACAATGACTCCCACACCAACGCTGATGATGACAAGGACGATCCTGCTCCCACCTACTGCTTCATGGCACGTGGTGCCAAGGTAAAATCGCGCGATGCTTACTTTCAGACATCAAGTGAAGATGACTCTGATTGTGAATCTAAACCCAGCTACAAAACACTTGCTAAAATTGCTACTGGACAACAAAGGGCTATGGAACATACTCAAAAACTGTTAGACAAAAACGATGACCTGTTGGACGAGGAAATGACATGTTCACAGTCCTTAGTTGAAGACATAAAAAATCTTCATGCTAAGTATCAAGAACTTGAAAGTCTTCATGAGACGCTCTCAACCACTTATGAAAAGCTCTCCTATGATTATCTTCAAAGGAAGCAAGAGTTTGAGAAATTGAAAGCGACTCATGAAGATCTTCAAAAAGAGAATGAGTCACTTCGCGCTCAACAGATCAGTCCCGCTCAGGATGGATTTGAACCACCGTGCTTAAAATGCATTGAGTGTGATAACGCTGCCTCTGTTGCTGAATGTTCCACTGCTGCTACTGTTGCTCTGTCTTCAACTACTGATGTGGTAACTAACCCCTCTTCTCAGGATACCACTACTATTGCTGATGAAAATGCTAGGTTGAAGACATTGCTTGAAACAGGGATGTACAAAAGTCTGAAAGGCCTTCAGACACTTTGTGATGTCCTCAAAAAGCAGATTCTGAACCGAAACCCTAGGAAAGAGGGTGTTGGGTTCGAGAGGAAAATGAATGCTGATGGTTCCTACTGGAAGCCTGAGCAGTATCCCAAAACCACATGGGTTGCTGCAAAGGAACCTTCAGTGGATCCATCCACTTTATCTGGCTTTACCTGTGCTAATCCTATCATCATTGATGAATCCTTTGATGCAAACTATGAACTGTTCAAAAATCAGAATGGTGAAGTCTTTGCCAGGTATATTGGTACTAACTGCAGGAATGGACTGCCAATGAAGAAGATCTGGGTTCCCAAAAGCTGTCTTGAGAATCTTCCTATGAATGTCATCATGACACCACCAGGGAAGAAGACAAACCCCAGACCAAAGGCATCATATGGTCCAATGGCTTCATACGGAAACAGGACTCACCTGAGTCACCCTAACACCAATGTTTTGCAGGGAAATCATACTCAAGTTTATGAATATGAGCACGTGTCTTCAAACCGCTATGTTCATAGTACTAAGAACTTTTCTACTTATTCATATGAGTATCATTCATCTCCTGCAAGGCTATTTGCTAGGGCTCCAAAGCCGAAATTCTCAGATGCCGCACTTAGACTCATTGCTTCTAAGCCACCCCTGAAAATGTGGGTAGTGAAGAAGAATTAACTCTCTTTTGCAGAATGTGGTCTCCAGCCAGCAATCAAAGGCGTCTGATATTATTGCTGGGGACCTAAAACATAAAGGGACGCATGATAAAATGACTTACTATGTATTCCACATATGAATCTCTTATCTGTCATACTGTGTGTTCTAATCTTGATCTAAGCTGTGATAATCCTAGTGTGCATCAAATGCTTATGCTTCACAACATACCTTGTGAAGCCTATCATCCTAACTGCACTGTAGGGCATGTCACCAAAAGCTTCAGAATGGATTATTGACAGTGGATGCACTAATCATATGACTGGTGATCGAAGTCTTCTCATGGACTCAACCTTACGTCCATCCGACAAGAGTCAAATCACATTTGCTGACACTGGTAAAGGCAAGGTATTGGGTCTAGGTAGAGTTGCAATCTCAAAGGATCAACACATGGATAAAGTGATGCTTGTTGAATCCCTTGGATTCAACTTAATGTCTGTCTCAATACTTTGTGACTTAAACATGATTGTGATATTTGGAAAATATCGTTGCCTTGTACTAATGGAATCTGACAAGTCTCTAGTCTTTGAAGGGTATAGGAAAGGTGATCTATACATGGTAGATTTCTCAGCAGGTCCACAACTTGCCGTATGTCTTCTTGCAAAAGCTTCAGAATGCTGGCTCTGGCATCGAAGGATGGGGCATGCAGGCATGAGGAACTTGCACACTCTCGTCAAGAAGAAGCATGTCATAGGGATCGAAGGTGTCAAGTTCAAGAAAGATCATCTGTGTGGTGCCTGCGAAGCTGGAAAGATGACAAGGGCCAAGCATCCTTCGAAGACAATCATGACAACATCTCAACCCTTCGAGCTGCTACACATGGACTTATTTGGACCTACCCACTACTCCACCCTCACAACAACGGCGTGTCTCTATGGCTTCGTCATTGTTGATGACTACTCAAGATACACATGGGTGCACATAATTCTCTACAAGACTGAAGTACAAGATGTCTTCAGACAATTCGCCAATCGAGCAATGAACAACTATGGCGTCAAGATCAAGCATATCAGAAGTGATAACAGCACAGAATTCAAGAACACCGACCTTGATCTTTATCTGGATACAGTGGGAATCACTCATGAATTTTCTGCTCCATACACACCACAGCAAAATGGCATTGTTGAGCGCAAAAATAGAACCCTTATTGAGATGGCTCGAACAATGCTTGACGAGTACAAGACACCAAGAAAGTTCTGGCCTGTAGCCATTGATACAGCTTGTCACATCATCAACCGTGTCTACATCCATAAGCTTCTGGGCAAAACATCCTATGAGCTCCTCACTGGCAAGAAGCCAAATGTCAGCTACTTCAGAGTCTTTGGTGCTAGATGTTGGATCAAGGATCCCCATCACAAGTCAAAATTTGAACCCAAAGCTCACGAAGGCTTCATGCTTGGCTATGGAAAGGATTCGCACTCTTACAGAGTCTTCAACCTCTTCCACTACAAAATCGTTGAAACAGTGGATGTGCGATTTGATGAAACCAATGGTTTACAAAGAGAAATTCTGCCAAGTACACTTGATGAAGCTCCTTCCTGTGAATCTATCAAGTTGATGGGAACTGGTGAGATCATGCCCTCTGAAGCACAGCCTGAAGAGGAACTTATCATTTCTGCACCAAACCAACCTAAAGACAATGCTCAGACCGAAGACAATACTTCCAATGATGACAATGATCAGCATGAGCAAGGTCTTCGTCTAGTTCATCCTCGTGTTGCAAATGAAGTACAAATTGAGAAGATAATTGACAGCATCAATGCGCCTGGTCCGCTTACTCGCTCAAGAGAAACCCAGTTAGCAAACTTCTGTGGGCACTTTTCATTTGTGTCAATATCAGAACCCAAGAAAGTTGCCAAAGCTTTTATGAAACCTGAATGGATTCAAGCCATGCAAGAAGAACTTCAACAGTTCAAACTGAATAATGTTTGGGAACTTGTCAGGCGACCTGACCCTCGCAAGCATAACATTATTGGAACGAAATGGATATATCAAAACAAGCAAGATGAGCATGGTCAAGTCGTCAGAAACAAAGCACGTCTTGTGGCACAAGGATATACTCAAGTTGAAGGAATTGACTTCGATGAAACATTTGCTCATGTTGCTAGGCTTGAAGCTATTCGCATACTGCTAGCCTATGCTAATCATCACAACATCCTGCTATATCAAATGGATGTGAAAAGTGCTTTCCTCAATGGCAAGATTGAAGAAGAAGTGTATGTTGCTCAACCACCTGGCTTTGAAGATCCAAAACATCCTGATATGGTGTACAAACTAAACAAAGCACTGTATGGCCTCAAACAAGCTCCTCGCGCATGGTATGATACGATCAAAGACTTCCTGAAGAGCAAAGGCTTCAAACCAGGATCCCTCGATCCCACACTCTTCACGAAGACATATGATGGCGAACTGTTTGTGTGCCAAATATATGTGGATGACATTATCTTCGGCTGCACCAACCAGAAGTATAGTGATGAGTTTGGATACATGATGCAAGAGCAATATCAGATGTCCATGATGGGAGAACTGAAGTTCTTCCTTGGTCTTCAAATTCGTCAGCAAAGAAATGGCATCTTCATATCTCAAGAGAAATATCTCAAAGATTGTCTGAAGAAGTTCGGTATGCAAGACTGCAAAGGTTATACGACGCCAATGCCAGCCAAACACCACCTTGGTCCCGACGACAATGGTAAAGAGTTCGATCAAAAGGTATACCGCTCCATGATTGGTTCTTTACTTTATCTATGTGCATCTACGCCAGATATTATGCTTAGTGTTTGCATGTGTGCTCGATTCCAAGCGGCAACAAAGGAATCGCATCACTTAGCTGTGAAGCGAATTCTTAGATATTTGGCTTACACCCCAACACTCGGATTATGGTATCCAAAGGGCTCAAGGTTTGATCTGGTTGGATTCTCGGATGCTGATTATGGTGGTGACAAGGTGGATCGCAAGTCAACATCAGGAACATGTCACTTTCTGGGATGATCACTTGTCAGTTGGTCTTCAAAGAAGCAGAACTGTGTATCACTCTCAACTGCTGAATCTGAATACATTGCCGATGGATCTTGTTGTGCTCAGCTTCTATGGATGAAGCAAACTCTCAAGGACTATGGCATCAATCTGAAACAAGTACCTCTCTTCTGTGACAACGAGAGTGCCATCAAGATAGCCAACAATCCAGTCCAACACTCGAAGACAAAGCACATTGAAATTCGTCATCACTTTCTCAGAGATCATGTCATGAAGAAAGATATCGATATCATTCACGTCAACACTGAAGAGCAACTTGCAAATATCTTCACAAAGCCCTTGGATGAGAAAAGGTTTTGCAAGTTACGGTGTGAGCTAAATATCTTGGAATCCTGTAATGTCCTGTGATCAGGCACACATCCTAACACTTATGCATGTTGATGACTTAGATGTGCAACACACAAAGTAATGTATATCTTCAATCAATGAAGACTTACACTCTGAGTGTGAATACATTAACATGGAATTTGACTTCGGAGCGCCCCGATAATTGTGCGCCGTGTCTGGGTCTAATACTTCCTATACGGTGGGTAACGCCACCACCAAATTTCTCTGTTTGAAGTGTTTCACTCATGGCGTTACTTTTGCAAAGACTTCGCATTTGGTTTGTCCTCATTTCAATTTATCTTCATGATTTTCTACGCTATGATGATTTGATTGCATATATATATACTAGTGTTATGTCCTCTACAGCATTCACTTATAGCTATGTCTTCAAGTTGAATCTTTTGAACTAAGTGAATGTGATCGGACCCTAACCTCTCTATGCTTACTATCTCAAACTCTATCTGTCCAAATCATATGCATTCTGTTGAAACTGTCGAATGTCTTCTCTGCATGCTTATCAGCAGAAGACACAGTGACAAACATCAAGTCCTATTTAAATGATTCATCTTTATTGTCGATATCCGTAGAAGCCAGAACAACCATCCGACAAACTTGGCGGGCGTGGGAACGTGGGACAATTCTAAATATGTTGCATGCTTGCCACGTGTCCCACGGATGTGAACAGATAGGGGCACCTGCGTAATTGCGCTGTGCCGCACACCTACTTATAAATACGTGTCCCCTGAGGTCAAGAAAACCTTCTTCCACCTCTCCACCTCGTCAAAACCCTAGCGCCACCGCTAGCTCTCGATGACGCTGGCGACGAAGCGCTTAGCTGCCGCGACTTCTCCGACGCCGTCCTCACGCCGGTCGCGGACATCGTCCTCTCCGCCGTCGCCGTAGGTGTCCTCCGTCGCCAAGTTAGGGCACGGTGGGCTGAACTGCTCGGTCTCCTATTCTTCCCATCTAGCAGTTCGTCGTGCGGTAATTATAACTCTATTTTTACCACCTTTTTGATCTTCATAGATTCATCCTACTTACCGAAAGTGGTTTCTACCTACTCAATGTTAGATCTATTCTGTCTACATCTCATAATGCCTAGTCTATTCACTTAGATTTCCTATCTAGTTTGATTCCTCACTTGTACTTATTCACGGATTGGTACAAATCTGGAACCAACTCACCACATATAAGTGAATGTCTTTGCATCATGAGGTCAATGTCTTCAACTGATTTATCTTCAAAATCTTCTGAGAATGCATATGACCTCTTCCCCTTCCCTCGCATCTCTAATGCTGTCACAGGTACATGTCCATGGGAGAATCCCTTGGTTCTCATAGTCTGCATTCGTTTGCAGAATACTTACAGCATCATATCAATTCTCCTGAAGCCAGTTCCTGCTTGACCAGCAAGCGAAAGTCTCTGAAGCCTTTGAACATATTGAAGCCATTCAGTTTGAAGTTCATGGCTACAGAAAAATCAGCAAGGAAGGGTGGCAGACAGCACCGAGAAGGAACATCCAAAGATCTGCCTGATGACCTAGCAGATCTCTACAAGACAGATCCTGAAGAGACATATCATCAGCGCAAGACACGAATCCAATGGATTCGACGCTATTGGGCTGAAGAGTGGTTCAAGTACAAGTTCGTAACCAAGGAATATGCAGAGAAGAATGCAATCAAGAGTCCTTGGGGTGATATTCTCTATCGAGGTCTTCAACCCAAGAACAGAGCTGAAGCTATTGCACAAGATTTCTATCCTTGCATGGTCCATGGACCTCAGCCTGAGAATGCCGATCCCACATCATTACTTTGGTGTCGTGATGACAATCTCTTCAAGCACAATTTTCAGTATGCTAAGGCTTCAGCAAAGGAAAACAAGAAGTCATGGGGATTAGACTTCAATCCTGGCTCCTCTGCTCCCCGTGATGATGGCACACGTGAAGCTGAAGAAAACAGAATTGGCCCCTTTGCAAACCTTGATGGCCTCATCTCCTACATCTTGGTACAAGGTGCCAAAGTGGATCATTCTGACAATGATGCTGATTCTGATGAAGCCCCAGCTCCTCCTCCAAGGCCGCAGAAGCCAAAGAAGATTAAGGCTTCATCATCAGCTGCACCTCCAAAAGCTTCTCGTGTGAAGCCACTGGCAACTGCACCTCTTGAAGCCAGTGTGCAGTCTGAAGATCAATCCCGCATCCCCAAGAAGACGGAGAAGAAAAAGCAACTTGCCAGGCATACTGATCAAGCCTTGACTCCTGCCGCCATTCTGCGTGAAGAACCCATTGATCTGTCAAGTGATGAAGATCTTGTTGATGATGCCCTTGAGCAACTGATAAAGAGCAAGGAAGAAGCAGAAATCTTCAACAACTTGCCTCTCTTTGATGTGGCAATCATCCATAACTTCATTGATGAGTGGTTCGACACCCCCAATCTAAGCTTTGAAGATTTGCAGCTTCCCATTAGCCTCAGCGTCTCTCTCAATGGCGCCATTGCTTCTGAGCTGGCTCTTGCTCAGCGCATCGTTGAGCTGAAGAACAAAATTGATTATGAGAAGGCTCAATTCAAGAAGCATGTGGCAAAGCTCAGTGTTCAAGACGTCAGAAACTTCAAGGTCATGCTGCATGAGCTTAAAGAAGCTTTTCTGAAGAAGCGCCAAGAAGCTCAAGGCTCTCGTGAGCGCATGAAGGGATTGGCTGATAAGTGCGTGCTTGCCTACAATGAGGCTGAGAAGCGCAAGTCACTTGGCCGTCCTGGCATTGACCCCAGGATGGCTGCAAAGAAAAAGAAGAAGCTTCCTGCTGACCAGCCTGCACCTTCAAGCCAAGAAGCCCCTCGCATTATCTTCCCAAGCAGCATGACTGGCTCAAAGCCAAAGGTCACCACAACCGCTTCAGAATAGAAGAAGACGAGGGCTGCCGAGGCTGAAGCCAGAAAGAGGAAGAACACTGAAGCCTCTGATGCCGCTCCCTCCAAGAAGAAGCGCAAGACCAAGAAGACTAGGTCTGCTCCCACAGAGCCCTTAGTTGTTGAACCCATTTCAGTGGTTCATCCTGCATCTGCATCCCAAGAACTTCGCATGACTGTTCATGAGCCTGCTTCCACAGAGGCTCATGAAGCTGAAGATATACCAGCAGCTGAACCCACCGCTGCTGAAGACATTGGTCATGATGACAATGTTGAAGATGATGAAGTTTTTCCTCAGATCAAATATAATGTGGTATCATCGCCTGTTCGTACGAATAGCGAAATCATCAGCATTGGTCATCCTCTGACGCCAATTGCTCAGGATGCTTCATGGGCTGATCGCCCACAAGAACAAGACTCCCCCGGCACTCCCCAACAACAACAAGCCACACCATCCGTCCAAGTTGAAGAGGATGAGGACCTGCCCACTCCATCTCCAAAGGCGTCGCCTTTACTACAAAGGCTTCACAAAGGACCAAGGCCTCAAGCCCCTCTTCCGAGCATTCCAGAAGGAGAAGTGCAACGCCAACCTGTTGCACGTCAAGTATTTTTTGAACCCACTCCAACTGTGAATGTCTCCATGTCTGAAGCCCAAGCTGCTGAACACATTCTGGCTGCATCAGCCGATGAAGAACGTCAAGAAGAACGTGTCCCTACTCCCCCCATTCCTGAAGAAGTTGTTCACGATGTGAACGTGTCTGTGCCTGACCCTCCAGCTCAGCAAGTGGAGGTTGAAAACCTTGAGGCTGCCACCACCAACACCAATGAAGCCGATGACATAGTCATGGCTGAAGCAAATGTGGAGCCTGTACCGAGCCCCACACCAGAAGCCAATGAAGAAAATGCTCCTGAAGCTTCTGATGTGCAGCTCGAAGCCACTGTTGCTGCCACTGCTCCTGTTCCGCCACCAAGGCCCTATACAATTGAGCAAGCATACAACCATGGCGAGCTAATCACCGTAAGATGGTCCGTTCTGGTCCCTCCGCCTACTGTCTCTGGTCCTCAATTTGACTATCACATTGAGCATAGGCCTCAGGTCCAGAAGCCAAAGCCAAGACTGCCAAGGTTTCCTGGTACTGCCACATCTGTCGGGTCTTTCAATGCAAATGGCTTCAAAAGCCACAACACATTCTTTGACAGCTCAAAGAACCCCTACACGAAGCCAAGAATATCATCAGATCGGTTCTGGAGTCATCAGCAGCGAAGCTATTACTCCTGTGTTCTGTATGATCAAGGGCGCATTTTCCCTCATATGCGCCTCGACACTGAAGCCATTGTTGGACTGCCATGCTTAGAAGAAGCACTTGACTGCTTTCGTGATGCTGGTCTGCTCAGCTTTGTCACAGACAAAGAACATTGGAATGAAGAGCTATTGCTTCAATTCTATGCTACACTCCACATTCACGGTTATAACAGAGATACGAAGACATGGGTTCTTGAGTGGATGACAGGAAATGTTCATCATGAAGCCAAAGCTCTTGACATCATTGAGCTTACAGGCCTATCCACTCCCGGAGAGCTCTATGAACCTGGTTGTCAAAACCACCGCAATGCACTGGAGAGCATCTTCCATAAGACTGAACCCAATATGAGCCAGATGTTGAGCATGATGAAGCCTTTGCCACATGATGTTGAATATCCAAAGGAGTTCTTTGTTGATGACCTTGAGTATCTGCCGCGCACCATATATCACATCATCAGGCAGACTCTATGGCCTATCAAAGGACATTCATCAGCTGCAAAACTCGAAGGAGCCATGAAGACATTGGTCTTTTACATCCTCAATGGCATCAACTTCAATGCGCAAGATTTCTTCATCAGGCAATTGGCTGCATCTGGATCTGACCTCTTCGGACTAAAATTTTATGCTCCATGGGTCATGTGCCTGATCAAGCGACACTCTGCTATCAACTATCAACCATCTGCTCGCAATCATGTGATCTTCCTACCAGAGGTTGATATGTCAGTTGAAGCCATATATCCTGAACCTGCCAAGAAGCCTCTTTGTCTTCAGAATGCTGAACATCAAAGCTTCACACAGCCTATGGAAGGAGTCCAAGCTGTCACGCGTGTCTATCCAATGGCTGGAAATACTCGTCTGCCTCATCGAGCACCTACTGAAGCCACTGAAAGCACCATTGCCCAAAGGCCTCGGAAGCGTTCTCGCGTTCTCAATGACTAAGAACTTCTTGTGGCCCTTCATCAGAAACAGGATAAACATCACTTTTGGCTCAAAAGACAGATGCAAAGCCGCTTGGTGGATGTCAATCGCATTCGTAACCTTGCCACCAAGAATGCCTTTGTTGCTCATGAAACTTGCCGGCGATCATGGAAGAGTTTGACCCTGCTCAGTGCTGAAGCTGATCTTCAAGACGATGGCTTCACTGAAAGATTCAAGTTTGACTCCACTCCTCCACGGAATGCTGTCCTACGAAGAACTCCATCTCTTGAAGACTCTGATTATTCTTCCTCCACGGCAACTGTCAATGCCAGAGTGATCGATGACGAAGACGATGCTACTTCACCGCCCCCTACTTCTGCACGCATCGACACTGCACCAAGTTCGTCTGCACCGCCAACCAATGACGATAACCCTGCTGCTTCACCTACTCATGAGGACGAGTAGATGCTCTATGTCTTCAAACCTTTTTGGTCCTTACTGACAAAAGGGGGAGAAGCGTATGAGTTGACAGTCTTCAAGCGGGTTCATATGGGCGGTTGCATTATATTTTGCCTCGTGCTTACAACTCTTTCTTTTTAAAACATTTGGTTCTTTGAGTTGTAACACCTAAACTTGATGGTCGTCTGCTACTTATTTGCTTTACTGTGATGCGATGATAAATTCCGCATGTGCGATGATAACTTCCGCACTTAGATCATCCTACAGACGTCCATTTTTCATTATGCATGTCATCCTATTTGCTATATCATTTCATGCATGATGAATTATCTTCATAAGTTGAAGTGGATCTCCACAAGTACAACCTGCCATGTGCATTTGCATTCCAAAAGCAAAATTACTTATATGCACATCTTCAGGGGGATCCCTTGCTACTTATGAAGACAATTTCCTATCCTTTACAATTTCACATACTTTATCCCCGTTGATAACTTCAACCAGTTTGTCATCAATCACCAAAAAGGGGGAGATTGTAAGTGCATCTAGTGCCACCCCTAGTTGGTTTTGGAGTATTGACGACAAAGTTGGTTGAGGGACTAATGCGTTTGTGAGAATTGCAGGATAACGCAGGTGGTGTCCATCATTGATTCGATTTACCTACCGGAGATGACCCCTAAAAATGTATGAAGACATTGAAGACAATGGTGGTATGAGAAGATATTCATATTGAAGACTATGACATGAGAAGACATTGCATGAAGACTATGGAGCGCGAAGACTGTGTGGTTTCGTTGTTTACTTTTCTTCTTTGTTGAGTCATAGGAACCACCGTACTGTTAAGTGGGGTCCAAGTGAACTAAGTCAGAGTGACTGAAGTGATGCTCAACCCAAATCCTATGTCTTCGAGCGAAGACAATGAGAGCAAATCTTATCCAGAGCTGGATGAGTCAGCTTTGCTTGTAGCCCAAGTAAAGTTGCCGCGTGTGTTTGAAATCTGACCGTTGGAACACGTGTCAGTTCCTTAGTGACCCAGGGTCATTTCGGACAAATCAGGTCGGGTTGCCTTATGGCTATAAATAGCCCACCCCTACACCATAAATTGGTGGCTGCTCAGAGTTAGTGCACGGCTTTTGTCGTTTGAGAGTAACCCACCTCGAAGCATTTGAGAGAGAGAAATCCTTGCGAGGACAAAGCCCAAACACCCAGAGCCAAAGAGTGTTAGGCATCACTGAAGTCTTTCTGTCTGTGTGACCTGAAGACTTATTACACTTGAGGACTGTGTATCCTCCAGCCGGTTAGGCGTCGCATTCTGAGCATCCAAGAGTCATTGTGGATTGCCGGGTGAACGAAGTCTGTGAAGGTTCGGAAGTCTACCTTGAAGACTTACCAGAGTGATTGGGCGAGGACTGGGTATCCTTCGCTCAAGGGGAATAAGGTGAAGACACGGTCTTCTGAGTTAAATCTCAGCCTCCCTAACCAGACGTACAGCTGTCACAGCAGCTGGAACTGGTCCAACAAATCCTGTGTCTTCAACAAGCGACTGGTTCTATCCCTTTCCATCCTTTACTTAAGTTTGTCTTCGTGAAGTCACTGCCTATCTGTGTATCTGTTTGACTTCATTGCTTGACTACTACTGTTGATTGGCTTCACACTATCTTCCATCCTGATCCTTACTACTTAGCTGCTATTAGTCCTGTACTTTCACATCATTGCATACTTGACTATGGCTTGCTTATGGTAGTTTATCTTTCGCTGCATATCAACTAGGTCATTTCTGTTGTTTGTCTTCGAAACTTCTAAGTTTTGAAGACTTTCATAAAAATCGCCTATTCACCCCCCCCCCCTCTAGTCGATACTAGCACTTTCAGGTAAGATGACTAAAACTCCGTTCTCCGGCACAATGGAGCGAGCTAATGACTTACTGGAAATAATACATACCGATGTATGTGGTACGATGAGTGTTGAAGCATGCGGTGGGTATCGTTATTTTCTGACCTTCACAGATGATTTGAGTAGGTATGGATATATCTACTTGATGAAACACAAGTCTGAAACATTTGAAAAGTTCAAAGAATTTCAGAGTGAAGTGGAAAATCATCATAACAAGAAAATAAAATTTGTATGATCTGATCGCGGAGGTGAATATTTGAGTTATGACTTTGGCCTTCGTTTAAGACAATGTGGAACTGTTTCACAACTCACGCCACCTGGAACACCACAGCGTAATGGTGTGTCCGAACATCGTAACCATGCTCATTAGGTATGGTGCATCTGTGATGTCTCTTACCGATTTGCCTTTATCATTTTGGGGTTATGCATAAGAGACAGTAGCATTCATGTTAAATAGGGCACCGTCTAAATCCCTTGAGACGACATCATATGAACTATGGTTTGGCAAGAAACCTAAGTTGTCGTTTCTTAAAGTTTGGGGATGCAATGGATGTCAAAAGCTTCAGCCTGGTAAGCTCGAACCCAAAGTGGAGAAATGCGTCTTCATAGGATACCCTAAAGAAACTATGGGGTATACCTTCTACCACAGATCCGAAGGCAAGATCTTTGTTGCTAAAATGGGTCATTTCTAGAAAAGGAGTTTCTCTCGAAAGAAGTGAGTGGGAGGAAAGTACAACTTGATGAGGTAGTTGTACCTTCTCTTGAATTGGAAAGTAGCACATCAGAGAAAACCATTCCCGTGATGCCTACACCAACTAGAGAAGAAGCTAATGATGATGATCATGAAACTTTAGATCAAGTTACTACTGAACCTCGTAGGTCAACCAGAACACATAGCGCACTAGAGTGGTATGGTAATCCTATCCCCGAAATCATGTTGTTAGACAACAGCGAACCTACAAACTATGGAGAAGCTATGATGAGCACAGATTCCGACAAATGGCTTGAGGCCATGAAATCTGAGATAGGACCCTGTTCGAGAACAAAGTGTGAACTTTGGTGGACTTGCCCAATGATCCGCAAGCCACCGAGAATAAATGGATCTTCAAGAGGAAGACGAACGATGATGGTAATATCACTATCTACAAAGCTCGACTTGTCACAAAAGGTTTTCCACAAGTTCATGTTGGAAATATGCCCTAGAGGCAATAATAAAAGCATTATTATTATATTTCCTTGTTCATGATAATTGTCTTTATTCATGCTATAATTGTGTTATCCGGAAATCGTAATACATGTGTGAATAACAGACACCAACATGTCCCTAGTGAGCCTCTAGTTGACTAGCTCGTTGATCAACAGATAGTCATGGTTTCCTGACTATGGACACTGGATGTCATTGATAACGAGATCACATCATTGGGAGAATGATGTGATGGACAAGACCCAATCCTAAACATAGCACAAGATCGTATAGTTCGTTTGCTAGAGTTTTCTAATGTCAAGTATCTATTCCTTTGACCATGAGATCGTGTAACTCCCGGATACCGTAGGAGTGCTTTGGGTGTGCCAAACGTCACAAAGTAACTGGGTGACTATAAAGGTAGACTACGGGTATCTCCGAAAGTGTCTGTTGGGTGACATGGATCAAGACTGGGATTTGTCACTCCGTATGACGGAGAGGTATCACTGGGCCCACTCGGTAATGCATCATCATAATGAGCTCAGAGTGACCAAGTGTCTGGTCACGGGATCATGCATTACGGTACGAGTAAAGTGACTTGCCGGTAACGAGATTGAACGAGGTATTGGGATACCGACGATCGAATCTCGGGCAAGTAACATATCGATAGACAAAGGGAATAGCGTACGGGATTGATTAAATCCTCGACATCGTGGTTCATCCGATGAGATCATCGTGGAGCATGTGGGAGCCAACATGGGTATCCAGATCCCGCTGTTGGTTATTGACCGGAGAGTCGTCTCGGTCATGTCTGCTTGTCTCCCGAACCCGTAGGGTCTACACACTTATGGTTCGGTGACGCTAGGGTTATGAAGATATGTATATGCAGAAACCCGAATGTTGTTCGGAGTCCCGGATGAGATCCCGGACGTCACGAGGAGTTCCGGAATGGTCCGGAGGTAAAGAATTATATATAGGAAGTGCTATTTCGGGCATCGGGACAAGTTTCGGGGTTATCGGTATTGTACCGGGACCACCGGAAGGGTCCCGGGGGTCCACCGGGTGGGGCCACCTGTCCCGGGGGGCCACATGGGCTGTAGGGGGTGCGCCTTGGCCTAGATGGGCCAAGGGCACCAGCCCCTATAGGCCCATGCGCCTAGGGTTTCCACCATGGAAGAGTCCATGTGGTGGAAGGCACCCCTAGGTGCCTTGGGGGGGAGGGAAACCTCCCCTAGGCCGCCGCCCCCCCTAGTAGATCTCATCTACTAGGGCCGGCCACCCCCCTTGGCACCCCTATATATAGTGGGGGAGAGGACGGACTTGATATACCAGCCCCTGGCGCCTCCATCTCTCCCCGTTACGTCTCTCCCTCGTAGTCTCGGCGAAGCCCTGCTGCTGTGACGCCCTGCATCCACCACCACACCGTCGTGCTGCTGGATCTTCATCAACCTCTCCTCCCCCCTTGCTGGATCAATAAGGAGGAGACGTCTCCCGTCCCGTACGTGTGTTGAACGCGGAGGTGCCGTCCGTTCGACGCTGGTCATCGGTGATTTGGATCACGTCGAGTACGACTACATCATCACCGTTCTTTTGAACGCTTCCGCTCGCGATCTACAAAGGTATGTAGATGCATCTAATCACTCGTTGCTAGATGAACTCCTAGATGATCTTGGTGAAACGAGTAGGAAAATTTTTGTTTTCTGCAACGTTCCCCAACAGTGGTATCAGAGCCAGGTTTATGCGTAGTTCTTCTTGCACGAGTAGAACACAATTTGTTGTGGGCGTAGATTTGTCAACTTTCTTGCCGTTACTAGTCCTTTCTTGCTTCAGCGGTATTGTGGGATGAAGCGGCCCGGACCAACCTTACACGTACGCTTACGTGAGACCGGTTCCACCGACTAACATGCACTAGTTGCATAAGGTGGCTGGCGGGTGTCTGTCTCTCCTACTTTAGTTGGAGCGGAATCGATGAACAGGGTCCTTATGAAGGGTAAATAGAAGTTGACAAATCACGTTGTGGCTTTAACGTAGGTTAGAAAACGTTCTTGCTAGAACCCTAATTCAGCCACGTAAAACTTGCAACAACAATTAGAGGACGTCTAACTTGTTTTTGCAGCAAGTGGTTTGTGATATGATATGGCCAAAGTTGTGATGAATGATGAATGATCTATATGTGATGTATGAGATGTTCATGCTATTGTAATAGGATTCACGACTTGCATGTCGATGAGTATGACAACCGGCAGGAGCCATAGGAGTTGTCTTTATTCTTTTAATGACCTGTGTGTCATCGAGAAACGCCATGTAAATTACTTTACTTTATTGCTAAACGCATTAGCCATAGTAGTAGAAGTAATAGTTGGCGAGCAACTTCATGGAGACACGATGATGGAGATCATGATGATGGAGATCATGGTGTCAAGCCGGTGACAAGATGATCATGGAGCCCCAAGATGGAGATCAAATGAGCTATGTGATATTGGCCATATCATGTCACGTTTATTATTTGATTGCATGTGATGTTTATCATGTTTTGCATCTTGTTTACTTAGAACGACGGTAGTAAATAAGATGATCCCTCACAATAAATTCAAGAAGTGTTCCCCCTAACTGTGCACCATTGCGACAGTTCGCTGTTTCAAAACACCACGTGATGATTGGGTGTTTTATTCAGACGTTCACATACAACGGGTGTAAGACAGATTTACACATGCAAACACTTAGGTTGACTTGACGAGCCTAGCATGTACAGACATGGCCTCGGAGCACAGAAGACCGAAAGGTCGAGCATGAGTCGTATAGAAGATACGATTAACATGAAGATGTTCACCGATGTTGACTAGTCCGTCTCACGTGATGATCGGACACGGTCTAGTTTAACTCGGATCATGTAATACTTAGATGACTAGAGGGATGTCTAATCTAAGTGGGAGTTCACTAATAATTTGATTAGTTGAACTTAATTATCATGAACTTAGTCTAAAATCTTTGCAATATGTCTTGTAGATCAAATGGCCAACGTAGTCCTCAACTTCAACGCGTTCCTAGAGAAAACTAAGCTGAAAGACGATGGCAGCAACTATACGAACTGGGTCTGGAACCTGAGGATCATCCTCATAGCTGCCAAGAAAGATTATGTCCTACAAGCACCGCTTGGTGACGCACCCGTTCTCCCTGCAGAACAAGATGTTATGAACGCTTGGCAGGCACGTTTCGATGACTACTCCCTCGTTCAGTGCGGCATGCTTTACAGCCTAGAGCCGGGGCTCCAAAAGCGTTTTGAGAGACATGGAGCATATGAGATGTTCGAAGAGCTGAAAATGGTTTTCCAAGCTCATGCCCGGGTCGAGAGATATGAAGTCTCCGACAAATTCTTCAGCTGTAAGATGGAGGAAAACAGTTCTGTCAGTGAGCACATACTCACTATGTCTGGGTTGCATAACCGCTTGACTCAGCTGGGAGTTAATCTCCCGGATGATGCGGTCATTGACAGAATCCTCCAGTCGCTTCCACCAAGCTACAAGAGCTTTGTGATGAACTTCAATATACAGGGGATGGAAAAGACCATTCCTGAAGTATTTGCTATGCTGAAATCAGCAGAGGTAGAAGTCAGGAAGGAACATCAAGTGTTGATGGTCAATAAAACCACTAAGTTCAAGAAAGGCAAGGGTAAAAAGAACTTCAAGAAGGACGACAAGGAGGTTGCCGCGCCCGGCAAGCAAGCTGCCGGGAAGAAGCCAAAGAATGGACCCAAGCCCGAGACTGAGTGCTTTTATTGCAAGGGAAGCGGTCACTGGAAGCGGAACTGCCCTAAGTACTTAGCGGATAAGAAGGCCGGCAAAACAAAAGGTATATGTGATATACATGTAATTGATGTGTACCTTACTAGTGCCCGTAGTGGCTCCTGGGTATTTGATACCGGTGCAGTTGCTCACATTTGTAACTCAAATCAGGGGCTGCGGAATAAGCGGAAACTGGCAAAGGACGAGGTGACGATGCGCGTCGGGAATGGTTCCAAGGTCAATGTGATCGCCGTCGGCACGCTACCTCTGCATCTCCCTTCGGGATTAGTTTTAAACCTTAATAATTGTTATTTAGTGCCAGCTTTGAGCATGAACATTGTATCGGGATCTCGTTTAATTCGAGATGGCTACTCTTTTAAATCTGAGAATAATGGTTGTTCCATTTTTATGAGAGATATGTTTTATGGTCATGCTCCTATGGTGAATGGTTTATTCCTTATGAATCTCGAACGTGATGCTACACATATTCATAATGTGAGTACCAAAAGAAGTAAGGTTGATAATGATAGTCCCACATACTTGTGGCACTACCGCCTTGGTCACATAGGTGTTAAACGCATGAAGAAGCTCCATGCTGATGGACTTTTAGAGTCTCTTGATTATGAATCATTTGACACGTGCGAACCATGCCTTATGGGTAAAATGACCAAGACTCCGTTCTCAGGAACAATGGAGCGAGCAACCGACTTATTGGAAATCATACATACTGATGTGTGCGGTCCAATGAGTGTTGAGGCTCGCGGTGGCTATCGTTATGTTCTCACCCTCACTGATGATTTAAGTAGGTATGGGTATATCTACTTAATGAAACACAAGTCTGAAACCTTTGAAAAGTTCAAGGAATTTCAGAGTGAGGTTGAAAATCAACGTGACAGGAAAATCAAGTTTCTACGATCAGATCGTGGAGGAGAATACTTGAGTCATGAGTTTGGGGCACACTTAAGAAAATGTGGAATAGTTTCACAACTCACGCCGCCTGGAACACCTCAGCGTAATGGTGTGTCCGAACGTCGTAATCGCACTCTATTAGATATGGTGCGATCTATGATGTCTCTTACCGATTTACCGCTTTCTTTTTGGGGCTATGCTTTAGAGACTGCCGCATTCACTTTAAATAGGGCTCCGTCGAAATCCGTTGAGACGACACCGTATGAATTATGGTTTGGGAAGAAACCTAAGCTGTCGTTTCTAAAAGTTTGGGGATGCGATGCTTATGTCAAGAAACTTCAACCTGAAAAGCTCGAACCCAAGTCGGAAAAATGCGTCTTCATAGGATACCCAAAAGAAACTATTGGGTACACCTTCTACCTCAGATCCGAAGGCAAGATCTTTGTTGCCAAGAATGGGTCCTTTCTGGAGAAAGAGTTTCTCTCGAAAGAAGTAAGTGGGAGGAAAGTAGAGCTTGATGAAGTATTACCTCTTGAACCGGAAAATGGCGCAACTCAAGAAAATGTTCCTGAGGTGCCTGCACCGACTAAAGAGGAAGTTAATTATCAAGATACTTCTGATCAAGCCCCTACTGAAATTCGAAGGTCCACAAGGACACGTTCCGCACCAGAGTGGTACGGCAACCCTGTCTTGGAAATCATGCTGTTAGACAACGGTGAACCTTCGAACTATGAAGAAGCAATGGCGGGCCCGGATTCCGACAAATGGCTAGAAGCCATGAAATCCGAGATAGGATCCATGTATGAAAACAAAGTATGGACTTTGACTGACTTGCCCATTGAGCGGCGAGCCATAGAAAATAAATGGATCTTTAAGAGGAAGACAGACGCGGATGGTAATGTGACCATCTATAAAGCTCGGCTTGTCGCTAAGGGTTATCGACAAGTTCAAGGGGTTGACTACGATGAGACTTTCTCACCGGTAGCGAAGCTGAAGTCCGTCCGAATCATGTTAGCAATTGCCGCATTCTATGATTACGAAATATGGCAAATGGACGTCAAAACGGCATTCCTTAATGGTTTCCTTAAGGAAGAATTGTATATGATGCAGCCGGAAGGTTTTGTCGATCCTAAGAATGCTGACAAAGTGTGCAGGCTCCAACGCTCGATTTATGGGCTGGTGCAAGCATCTCGGAGTTGGAACATTCGCTTTGATGAGATGATCAAAGCGTTTGGGTTTACACAGACTTATGGAGAAGCCTGCGTTTACAAGAAAGTGAGTGGGAGCTCTGTAGCATTTCTCATATTATATGTAGATGACATACTTTTGATGGGAAATGATATAGAACTCTTGGACAGCATCAAGGCCTACTTGAATAAAAGTTTTTCAATGAAGGACCTTGGAGAAGCTGCTTATATATTAGGCATCAAAATCTATAGAGATAGATCGAGACGCCTCATAGGTCTTTCACAAAGCACATACCTTGATAAGATATTGAAGAAGTTCAATATGGATCAATCCAAGAAGGGGTTCTTGCCTGTGTTACAAGGTGTGAAATTGAGCTCAGCTCAATGTCCGACCACGGCAGAAGATATAGAAGAGATGAGCGTCATCCCCTATGCCTCAGCCATAGGTTCTATTATGTATGCCATGCTGTGTACCAGACCTGATGTAAACTTTGCCGTAAGTTTGGTAGGAAGGTACCAAAGTAATCCCGGCAAGGAACACTGGACAGCGGTCAAGAATATCCTGAAGTACCTGAAAAGGACTAAGGAAATGTTTCTCGTTTATGGAGGTGATGAAGAGCTCGTCGTAAAGGGTTACATCGACGCTAGCTTCGACACAGATCTGGATGACTCTAAGTCACAAACCGGATACGTGTATATTTTGAATGGTGGGGCAGTAAGCTGGTGCAGTTGCAAGCAAAGCGTCGTGGCGGGATCTACATGTGAAGCGGAGTACATGGCAGCCTCGGAGGCAGCACATGAAGCAATATGGGTGAAGGAGTTCATCACCGACCTAGGAGTCATACCCAATGCGTCGGGGCCGATCAAGCTCTTCTGTGACAACACTGGAGCTATTGCACTTGCCAAGGAGCCCAGGTTTCACAAGAAGACAAGGCACATCAAGCGTCGCTTCAACTCCATTCGTGAAAATGTTCAAGATGGAGACATAGAGATTTGTAAAGTACATACGGACCTGAATGTAGCAGATCCGTTGACTAAACCTCTCCCTAGAGCAAAACATGATCAACACCAGAATTCCATGGGTGTTCGATTCATCACAATGTAACTAGATTATTGACTCTAGTGCAAGTGGGAGACTGTTGGAAATATGCCCTAGAGGCAATAATAAAAGCATTATTATTATATTTCCTTGTTCATGATAATTGTCTTTATTCATGCTATAATTGTGTTATTCGGAAATTGTAATACATGTGTGAATAACAGACACCAACATGTCCCTAGTGAGCCTCTAGTTGACTAGCTCGTTGATCAACAGATAGTCATGGTTTCCTGACTATGGACACTGGATGTCATTGATAACGAGATCACATCATTGGGAGAATGATGTGATGGACAAGACCCAATCCTAAACATAGCACAAGATCGTATAGTTCGTTTGCTAGAGTTTTCTAATGTCAAGTATCTATTCCTTTGACCATGAGATCGTGTAACTCCCGGATACCGTAGGAGTGCTTTGGGTGTGCCAAACGTCACAAAGTAACTGGGTGACTATAAAGGTAGACTACGGGTATCTCCGAAAGTGTCTGTTGGGTGACATGGATCAAGACTGGGATTTGTCACTCCGTATGACGGAGAGGTATCACTGGGCCCACTCGGTAATGCATCATCATAATGAGCTCAGAGTGACCAAGTGTCTGGTCACGGGATCATGCATTACGGTACGAGTAAAGTGACTTGCCGGTAACGAGATTGAACGAGGTATTGGGATACCGACGATCGAATCTCGGGCAAGTAACATATCGATAGACAAAGGGAATAGCGTACGGGATTGATTAAATCCTCGACATCGTGGTTCATCCAATGAGATCATCGTGGAGCATGTGGGAGCCAACATGGGTATCCAGATCCCGCTGTTGGTTATTGACCGGAGAGTCGTCTTGGTCATGTCTGCTTGTCTCCCGAACCCGTAGGGTCTACACACTTAAGGTTCGGTGACGCTAGGGTTATGAAGATATGTATATGCAGAAGCCCAAATGTTGTTCGGAGTCCCGGATGAGATCCCGGACGTCACGAGGAGTTCCGGAATGGTCCGGAGGTAAAGAATTATATATAGGAAGTGCTATTTCGGGCATCGGGACAAGTTTCGGGGTTATCGGTATTGTACCGGGACCACCGAAAGGGTCCCGGGGGTCCACCGGGTGGGGCCACCTGTCCCGGGGGGCCACCTGTCCCGGGGGGCCACATGGGCTGTAGGGGGTGCGCCTTGGCCTAGATGGGCCAAGGGCACCAGCCCCTATAGGCCCATGCGCCTAGGGTTTCCACCATGGAAGAGTCCATGGTGGTGGAAGGCACCCCTAGGTGCCTTGGGGGGGAGGGAAACCTCCCCTAGGCCGCCGCCCCCCCTAGTAGATCTCATCTACTAGGGCCGGCCACCCCCCTTGGCACCCCTATATATAGTGGGGGAGAGGAGGGACTTGATATACCAGCCCCTGGCGCCTCCATCTCTCCCCGTTACGTCTCTCCCTCGTAGTCTCGGCGAAGCCCTGCTGCTGTGACGCCCTGCATCCACCACCACGCCGTCGTGCTGCTGGATCTTCATCAACCTCTCCTCCCCCCTTGCTGGATCAAGAAGGAGGAGACGTCTCCCGTCCCGTACGTGTGTTGAACGCGGAGGTGCCGTCCGTTCGGCGCTGGTCATCGGTGATTTGGATCACGTCGAGTACGACTACATCATCACCGTTCTTTTGAACGCTTCCGCTCGCGATCTACAAAGGTATGTAGATGCATCTAATCACTCGTTGCTAGATGAACTCCTAGATGATCTTGGTGAAACGAGTAGGAAAATTTTTGTTTTCTGCAACGTTCCCCAACAGTTCAAGGGGTTGACTACGATGAGACTTTCTCACCTGTAGCGATGCTTAAGTCTGTCAGAATCATGTTAGCAATTGCTGCATTTTATGGTTACGAAATCTAGCAAATGGACGACAAAACTGCATTCCTTAATGGGTTTCTTAAAGAAGAGTTGTATATGATGCAACCCGAAGGTTTTGTTGAACTTAAGGGCGCTAACAAAGTGTGCAAGCTCCAGTGATCCATCTATGGACTGGTGCAAGCATCTCGGAGTTGGAATATACGCTTTGATGAGGTGATCAAAGCATTTGGTTTTATACAGACTTACAGTGAAGCCTGTATTTACAAGAAAGTGAGTGGGAGCCCTATAGCATTTCTGAGATAATATGTGGATGACATATTGCTGATTGGAAATGATATAGAATTTTTGGATAGCATAAAAGAATCTTTGAATAAGATTTTTTTCAATGAAAGACCTCGGTGAAGCTGCTTACATATTGGGCATCAAGATCTATTGGGATAGCTCGAGACGCTTAATAGGACTTTCACAAAGCACATACCTTGACAAAGTTCTGAAGAAGTTCAAAATGGACCAGTCAAAGAAAGGGTCTTGCCTGTGTTGCAAGGTGTCAAAGTCCGACCACGGCAGAAGATAGAGAGAGAATGAAAGTCATTCCCTATGCCTCAGCCACAGGTTCTATAATGTACGCCATGCTGTGTACCAGACCTGATGTGTGCCTTGGCATAAGTTTGGCAGGGAGGTACCAAGGGAGGTACCAAAGTAATCCAGGAGTGGATCACTAGACAGTGGTCAAGAATACCCTAAAGTACCTGAAAAGGACCAAGGATATGTTTCCCATTTATGAGGTGACGAAGAGCTCGTCGTAAAGCATTACGTCGATGCTAGCTTCGACACAGATCCAGATGACTCTAAGCCTCAAACCAGATATGTATTTATATTGAATGGTGGAGCTGTCAGTTGGTGTAGTTCTAAGCAGAGCGTCGTGACGGGATCTACATGTGAAACAGAGTACATAGATGCTTCGGAAGCAGCGCGTGAAGGAGTCTGGATGAAGGAGTTCATATCCGATCTAGGTGTAATACCCGGTGCATCGGGTCCAATGACAATCTTTTGTGACAACACTGGAGCAATTTCCTTAGCCAAGGAGTCCAGGTTTCACAAGAGAACCAAACACATCAGCGACGCTTCAACTCCATTCGTGGAAAGGTCAAGGATGGAGACACAGAAATTTGCAAAGTACATACGGATCTGAATGTGGCAGACCCATTGACTAAACCTCTTCCGCGGGCAAAACATGATCAACACCAAGACTCCATGAGTGTTAAATTCATTACTATGTAATCTAGATTATTAACTCTAGTGCAAGTGGGAGACTGTTGGAAATATGTCCTAGAGGCAATAATAAAGTGGTTATTATTATATTTCCTTAAACCTGATAAAGGTTTATTATTCATGCTATAATTGTATCGGAAACTTAAATACATGTGTGGATACATAAGCAAATACCAAGTCCCTAGTAAGCCTCTACTAAACTAGCTCGTTGATCAAAAGATGGTTAAGGTTTTCAGACCACTAGACATGAGTTGTCACTTGATAACGGGATCAAATCATTAGGAGAATGATGTGATGGACAAGACCCATCCGTTAGCTTAGTATATGATCGTTCAGTTTATTGCTACTGCTTTCTTAATGTCAAATACATATTCCTTCGACCATGAGATCACGCAACTCCCAGATACAGGAGGAATACCTTATGTGCTATCAATCATCACTTCATAACTGGGTGATCATAAATGTGCTCTACAGGTATCTCCGAAGGTGTCTGTTGAGTTGGCGTGAATCGAGATTGGGATTTGTCACTCCATATGATGGAGAGGTATCTCTGTGCCCTCTCGGTAATATATCATCACAAGAAGCTTGCAAGAAAAGTGACTAAGGAGTTACTTAAGAGATGATGTATTGCGGAACGAGTAAAGAGACTTGCCGGTGACGAGATTGAACTAGGTATGGAGATACAGACGATTGAATCTCTGGCAAGTAACATACCGACAGACAAAGGAACTACGTATGTTGTCATAAAAGTTCAACCGATAAAGATCTTCGTAGAATATGTAGGAACTAATATGGGCATCCAGGTCCTGCTATTGGTTATTGACCGGAGAAGCGTCTTGGTCATGTCTACATCATTCTCAAACCCGTAGGGTCCGCACGCTTAACATTCGTTGACGATATAGTATTATATGAGTTATGTATGTTGGTGATCGAATGTTGTTCGGAGTCTCGGATGAGATCACAGACACGACGAGGAGCTCTGGAATGGTTCGAAGGTAAAGATTGATATATATGATGATATTATTTGGTCTCCGGAAGAGTTTTGGTATGCTCTGGCAGAAGGGGGCCCAGAAGGCCACAGGGGGTTGTTGGGCCTAACGGGCCAAAAGGAGGGAGCACACAAACCCACAAGGGGGCTGGCACGCCCACCTCCTGGCCTCCGGCCCCAGGGGAAGGAAAGAGGAGGGGCTGGCCCCCTCCTACCTTTCTGGACGCAAGGGAGAAGGAAGGGGAGGCGCCATAAGGCAGCCACCCCCTTCCCCCTCCCCCCTCCCCACGCGCCAAGAAAGAAGTGGGGCGCCTAGGGCAGGCCCGACCCTTTGGGGTGCACCTAGGGCTGTCTCCCCTCCCCCTCCACC